>NW_008651404.1:8936-32074 GCF_000695815.1 Acanthisitta chloris
TGATTTCCGCAATGACAGTAGGGTTAGAAATACTGCAAGATCTGGTAGGAAGACAAACTTCAAACTGTGCAGGTGATGAGCAAAGCCCCTTTGGCTTCCCCAGTACCTTCCCTGGACACTGTTTTCCTGTCAATTCTTTGTATTGATAAGATCCTTTCCAGGTTCTTGTTGGAGAGTGGGAACAACTCCAGCTTTGACCATGGGGTGGAATGGTTGAATGACAGTTTCAACAGTTGACTGTAGATAAAACACATCCCCTTTGCCCCAATCTCATTCTGTTTCAGTGCATTGACAAAGCCAGAGACCTGCTAGATGCTGAGCTGACTGCCATGGCAGGAGAGAGCTACAGTAGAGCTTATGGGGTAAGTGTTGCTCTCAGCCTTCATTGCCCTTATTGCTGCTTCACTCTGTCTCTAAAAGTTGTGTGAAACTTCTGAGTAGTGACTGTATCAAACACAAGACCTATACAGGCCCACAAGCTAAATGGCTTTTGTCAGGTAAGAAATACAGCTTTGCAGGAGCAGCTTTGGGCCACACTAAACAGTGAAGTGAGCTCCACCCCCTCGAAAGAAATAAGAACTGACATTTAGGGATGTTTGAACCAGTAGATCATCTATACCAATGTATAGCATTCAGTCCTTTACCTGTTAGGCAACAAATGTACTTAAGATTTTGATGCCAAAACACTGTTCCTTAATCATAGATTTGTTCTGTAGTGATTGGGATGGAATGTGATTGTTTCCTCCAGGCTATGGTGTCCTGCCAGATGCTGTCAGAGCTGGAAGAGGTTATCCAGTACAAACTTGTACCAGAGCGCCGTGAGATCATCCGCCAGATCTGGTGGGAAAGGCTGCAGGTACAGCTATGTCAAGATCAGGGATGGAGATGCTGATGGCATGAACAGCTTCCTTTTGAGTCAGTGTGGTGGCTCAGCAAATCCTTCCATGCCCCTATCCCACACAAGCTCACGTGGCTGTGTGCTCGCTGTTTCCTTTGTGTTCGTCCTGGTTGCTTGGGGTTTTGGTTTTTGCTTCATGTTCCTGAGGTCTCTGCTGATATGACACTTTAAAGGGTGATTTAAGCCTTGAAATAGATGTGTGCGGAGGGAGAAACACTAGTAACATCCCCAAGGCTGCTTATCTTGGTGTTGGATTGCATCTGGAAATACTGGTTTGGATCAAGCTGGTTTGAACTTTTTACCTGGCTGGCTGCAGTTTGAGAAGTGAGTTCTCTCACCGTGCTGGAAAACTGGACAGAGAATTCACACACTTGTAAAAGAAAAGATTGTGCTGTTCCTTTTGGACCTCTTACAAGAACATTTCCAATCCACTGGTAGCACCTAGGGACGTGCCTTGGAATTGGCAGCATTAGGTTTATGGTTGGACTCGATGATCTTAAAGGTCTTTTCCAATCTAAATGATTCTATTATTAGCCTTGACCTTTTAGAAGAGACCTTTAGCAATGCTGCTTTTCCTGTATAGAAGAAGACGTTTGTGCCTTTCTTACCCTAAACAGCAAAAATCCAAAGCACCTCTGAAGACTGAAATCAGCCAAATATTTTGAGGCTGTTCCCTACAGGGAAAGGGAACGTTCTCAGATGGAGCAGTACATAGAGGAATACTGCAAGGGAAGGAGGGGAAAAAAGGCATTACTCGGGTAAAATGGTGTCTGGAGGAAGCATTTTTCTCTGTGCAGAGTTCTTCATTGGCACTGCTATAATCTGCCACCTTATGAGAGGCTGTGACTACTGCGTATTTTTTAGCTGTTTGGGAAACTGTGGCAAAGCTTTTAGCCTCCCATCTAACATTCCTGTCTGGAAAAGCTCAGGACCATTCCACTGGGGTGGAGAAACTGAGAGTGACAGGAAGTGTCATGTCTGAATAGAGCTTTTTATAGTCCTGAAAGGAGTACATACAGTTCTTGCACATTTTATAGCTGCTTTTTAATAATGTTTAAATGCCTATTGGATGAGGTTGATTTGAATGTTAGAGAACAAGCTTTGCTTAACTTCCCAGCCCTCAATTTTGGGGGAAAAAGGAAAAGGGAAAGAAGAGATGCTTTGGTGCTAGGGTGCTTGCTGCCATTGGGAATTCTTTTGTTTACCTCACCACTGAGGAGTCTCTGGGTGAATGCAAACTTCAGAGCATCACTGTTACCCTGAGGTACTTGACCACTGATGTATGTGGTGTTACTGTCCCTTCCACAGTTCTCCTCCTCTGCAGCATCCTTGAACATTTGGAATACTCATCCTGCTCCGACTGACAGTGTTGTTGTGCCTCTCCCTTCAGACAGACAAGAACCAGACAATGCTTGCACAAGCAGCAGAGCAGTTGGAGCTGCAGTTTCTGGCAGAATGTGCCCTCAGTGGTGCCAGCCTCCAGAAGCAACACATGCAAGGAGAGGGAAAAGGACAATAACAAAAATATCTGTGCAACCATTTGGGTTTCTACCATCTCCATATTGAGATTTGTCACTGTTGAAACCAAAAATAGGCTTTAAAACTAGGTTGAGAAGGGTTATAAAACTCTCGACTCATTTTTGGAATTGTACAAAGAGTTTTCCTTATTTTTGGATGCATTTTTGCTTCTCTCCTTTTTCCGTTGGAGGTTATTGTTAGCTGCAAACACTGAGCTGTGGCTGCAGAGGGTGAGAGGCAAGGACTGAGCCTTCTTCACACACATGTTAAAGAAATAGCCAGCTAGTTCCTAATGTCACTCTGCTGGGATCATGGCTATGGAAGTCTCTCCATCTGGGCCAAAGTCCCTTCAGGTTCTGAGTTAAGGCTCTGGGGAGTACATTAGAGACCAAACACTAACAACTCTGCCTTTCTCTCAGGGCTGTCAGCGAATCGTGGAAGACTGGCAAAGGATACTGATGGTCAGATCTCTCGTTGTGAATCCCCACGAGGACATGAGAACTTGGCTCAAATATGCCAGTCTGTGTGGCAAGAGTGGGAGGCTGGTGAGCATTGTCAGGCTCTGTCCTCTACCATGGGTTTTCAGGCTGATTTCAGGCTTTGCCATGTTGCTGCAGCCTTGAGTGTCTCCAAATGCCCTCCTTGCCCAAGTGGGAAGGGCTCTCCTCTGAGGAAGAAACTAGCCAGAAATTGTTGAAACGCTAAAATTGTAACCAGCACAGAGTTCATGCTTATAGCCAAGATTATTTTTGTGGGGCTGGTATTAATACCTGAGAGCCTGGGAGCCAAGTTTTTATTGCAGGCTATAACTGGAAATTCTTATGCAGCACTGGTAATTGTTAATAATGACTCTCTCCTAAAGCAGAGAGGCAAATGTGGGATGTGATCTTGTTATCACTGAACATTACAGTCCTGTTTTAACATTCACCACAAGATTTATCACCAAAAGTACTTGAAACAGAGACTTCACACTCTCTACTGGCTTCTCAAATGAGAATCTAGTGCTCTGATCCAAATGAAGACATATGGTCTATCATGTGGTATTCTCATGACTCCAGGGAGTGGTAGGAAGCTTGCTGTGTTTTATCTGGAGGGTTGGATGTATCTTTTAGCGATGGGCAATTCTGAAGCAATGTGAGATGGAGTTAAGAATGAGCTTGTTTTAACCTGCTGTGTCTCTTTGCAACTTTCTCCAGGCTTTGGCCCATAAGACCCTTGTCCTGCTCTTGGGAGTAGACCCATCTCGACAGCTGGATCACCCTCTGCCAACAGTTCATCCCCAAGTGACTTATGCATACATGAAGCACATGTGGAAGAGTGCCCGTAAGGTACAGGAGAACACAGAGCTCTGTTCACTGCTCAGGCCTTGGACAGTGCCATGTGTCTTAGCTCTGCATGATCCCCACAGAGCAAAGGCAAAGCTGAAGGTTCTATTTTTGCTCACCTAAAAGACAGTAACTAATCACTTTCCTTATTGTTATTCCGAAGCTTTTTTCCCTCTTTAAATCACTGTATTGGCAGAGCAAGTCTGGCCCTGATTTTCTTTCGTACATGGAAAGATTATTTTTGCTAAAGCAATGTCAGGTACCCAAGGGATGCAACCAAGATGAATGGTCAATAGTAGCTCTTCTGTTCTTGGTACTTGACTTTTCCTCCCCTTGTGAGTGCCAGGTCTGTCTCCACACTGTTCCTTTCGTCAGGGTTACATGCTGAGAGGAGGAACTCAGGGTGTTTTATTGCCAGTTTTAGGAAAGTATCCCGAACAGTTTGTACTTAGCTGCTGAGCAGAACTGACTTTTATTAAGGACATTATTGAAGATTTCTAACTGAAAGACAGCTGAAAAGTACATAGGGTTTTGTCATGGGAACAATTTGGCTCCAGAGAGCTCAGGGTGAATGTTTTTGACATTGCAACACAGGGAGAATTTACATAATCAAATCCAATAAGCTCCAGACTGGATAAGTTATCTTTTTTTTAATATACATTAAAGCCTCCATTTATCCTCATATTCTGCTACATCTTTTTTTATTTTTCTTGCCTTTGGGATTGCCAGCACTGGAGCAGAGCCATTGCTATGGGAACATTGCCATGACCTAACTATTCTTCGTTTGAATTTAAGAAGCAGAAGGAGCTGCTGATGAGGCTCTGTTCTCTTGGTGCTTTGGAGCAGTGTGATGGTCTCTTACTTCCTTCAGTAAATGAGCCCAGAAGTATATAGGTCTTCTCTGCCTGCCCCTGTGAGGGGACTCTGTGTCTGAACTGTGGTAAATAGATGGACAAGATGCAGGACACTCGTGCAGTGTTGGGAAGCAGAGTGAGAGAAGGCACAAAGATTGTGGGGGTGGGAGAAGAGAATGTATCTAAAATTAACTGATGCCAGAATATGTGGAGCCCATAAAGATGGGGGGGGAAATTATACCAAAACCAGATAATAATGCATATTTACACCTAGTGTGTGGTTATATAACTGTGTTCACTTGATTTGGTATCCTAATGAATGAGCTGCTGAGTGTTCACTTGGTTTGGTATCCTAATGAATGAGCTGCTGAGGTAGGCTGGTGTGGTAGGAAGTGACCATTTTTTCTAGCTGAGCAGTTCAAGGTTGCTTTGTTGACCTAACATATTTTCCTTACTGCCATGTTGGCCCTTGCCAAATCCAGCAGGAAAAACCAGTGGCATCTAAATGGAAACCAACCCCCAGCACTTGCACTTTTCTTAAACAGCAAATACAAAGATGGCTAAGTAAGCCCTGTTCCATTTCTTCTACCAAGGGCCTTTGCCAGCAGCTGCATCCTCCAGCCATGTCCCACAACAAGGCTGCATTCACACTTAGGAATTCAGCTGGTGCAGAGAACTTGCTGCTTTCAGTCTGAATTTCTCTGCCTGTCAGTTTATGGTGATCAGTTTTCAATATTGATGGAAACTGAGGGGCAGATTGCTGGGTGTGTCTGGCTCTGAGAGGGACACAACTGACTATATTTCTGTGTTTTCAGTGGATGTCTAGTATAACTATTTATAAGGTTGTTATTTCCCCTCAGCCCCTTCTAACCAACTGTCTCTGTCACCTGGGAAATGTCTCATGTTAATATTAATAGTCTGATACTTTCTTTTATTTCTCTCTGGGCTAATACCCTTTTTTCCTCACAACTCACTTGTGCACTCTGAGGTTTGAATGGGATAGATGAGGCATTTTGGCTCAGGTGATTCTTGTCTCACTCTGAAGCAGCTCATTCCTGTAGATGGACAGAAGTCAATTGGGCTTCTAATAGCACCTTCTGCAGTTTCTGACCTGAAATGACCTTGCAAAGATTTCCTCTTCATTCCTTCCAGTGAAGCATGCATACGTCTTCCTTAAATCTTTAATTTCTCACCCCAGAACTCCTACCAAGGAATTTCAAAAAGATTTTTTCCCTCAGAATTTGGTGGTGCAAGTTGCTTTAGCACTGCTGCCTTATGTAATCTTCTGGCAAAGGAGCAATGCACATTTGTGCTTCTTAAATAACCTTAGGGGAAATCTAGACTTTAATTTGTTGAAACAACTCAAAGTTAACGTCCCATGGTGTGTGCTTTAAGCCCAGCCAAAGCTAAGGGGTTAGGAGGGAAAATCAGGAAGCTGCAAGTTTTCTTTCAGGCATTATTTTCTCAAATGGTCTTTTTTAAATCCAGGCCATATGATATTATAGACAGGCTCCTCTGGATTTGTGATCCTGTCTGTTAGATATTGTCCTGGTGGGATACAGTGTGTGAGCTGTGAACATTGGTTTGATTGTTGTCTCTGCTGTGCATCTCAGCTGTACTAGAGAACTAGAACCTCACTCAGCATGGGCAGTAACAGGACGTGCTCTGCTGCTGCAGCTTTCTCCCTGTACAGGTGACCTTGTCGCTCGGCCAGAGTTGAGCTCTTGCACATCAGAGCAGTGTTAGATTGTGTTATGGTCACTCATGCCTTTGACTGTCTGGATGACAAGAGGTGTGTATTGATGCAGTGATTTGTTTTCAGTGTAGCAGTTTCAGAGACATCAAGATCCTCTAACCTCTTCATTTATTTGCTGCTGCAGATTGAAAGTATAAACTGATTTTAGAGGGATGTACACGGCTGAAAAGCTTTGCAAGAAAACAAAGCTGGTTTTTTCAGTGAAAATTCACTTCCATGTTGTTTTCCTCCCTCGTGAAGCTGTGTTTCACCCCGTGTCCATCGTGCCGTTGCAGATCGACGCGTTCCAGCACATGCAGCACTTTGTGCAGACCATGCAGCAGCAAGCCCAACACGCCATCGCCACCGAGGACCAGCAGCACAAGCAGGAGCTCCACAAGCTCATGGCACGGTCAGCACTGGGTCCTGGGACACCCTTTAGCTCTGTACTGAGCTTGCAGAGTCCCTGCAGATGGCACATTCCATAGAATCATCAAGGTTGGAAGAGACCTTTAAGATCATCAAGTCCAACCATCCACCAGCACTGCCACTAACCACTAAACCACATCACCCACAGCCAGATCCAAACACCTCTTAGACACCTCCAGGGATGGTGACTCCACCACCTCCCTGAGCAACCCCTGACCTGGTACACTGATCATGACACTGATCATTTAATCCTTTGGTTAAAGGTACAGGGGATTTCTCATGTAGCTGATTTGGTATCCCATTTTATCTCTCATGATTTTCAGCAGATGTTGCTGTGACACATCAGCCTAAAGGAGTTGTGTTTGCTGCTGGTGGCTGGCTGTATTTTTCCAGCACTGTGGCTCACTGGCAGAAGGCAGAGCTCTCAGCGTGGCTGTTTCTTTGGTTTTCAGGAGATCCAGTCGCTAGGAAAGAAACACTTCCCACACTCCTGGCACATCTGTGCTAAGGCACACACTGCCACACACAGCAGCAGTGCTCTGGGCAGTGGTGCCCAGCATGTGATGGCCTATTAAAACATTGCTGCATTAAATACACATTTTATAATCTCCATTTCCTCTCTGGATCTGGAGGTGCCAGATCTGGGTTTTTTCAGTTTAAAGAACAAATTGCATAGTGCTTTCTGTTGAAGGCTTGATGTTTTTTTAAAGGGAGCCATGCACTCAAGCTGCTTTTATGAGATGGGAAGTTGGTAACAGTACTGTCTTATTTTTTTCAGTGGCTATCATGGAAGAGAAATTAGTGATGTGTTGCACACAATATTTGTCTTGCACAATTCTTTCTGGAAAACCCACAATACAGACAGAACATCTGTGTGACTGTGGCATTTAAAGCCTGCTGAGGGAGCAGAGTATTAAGTTTTGCACAAACCCTCACAACCCCACCCTGCTGCAGTAAAAATATGTTGTTTTTCCTTTCCTGTGGGCAGGAATGACTTAATGGGGTTCTGGCTGGGGGGAAGAACAGTTCCTCTGTGTTTGCACTGTCTGTCATGGTGTTCCCTCCAGAAGGTTTGTTCATATGCTGATCAGCACATCTTGCCAGCACATATGCTGTGTGTGTTTTATCAGCACTGATTAAGTCGTTCGATGTTCCTCTTAGCTACTTCTTCTATTTATTTTATAACTCGATGAGGAAGAAAGTTTGACCCTCACCTTTCCCCCTAAATGAAACCTCAATCTAGTTAGTTCCACCCCACAAACAGGATGGAGGTGTTTTGAACCTTAGAGGTTAACACATACACTCCCAGCCTGCAGGAGAATGTCTTTCAGGCTCCAGATAAGAAGTTTGCCTCTTAATCCAGAGGCTTTGTTTTCATTCTAGGTTCTGAATCAATAATCCCTTTGCTTAACCAGGTGTTTCCTGAAGCTGGGTGAGTGGCAGCTGAACCTGCAAGGCATCAACGAGAGCACCATCCCCAAAGTGCTGCAGTACTACAGTGCTGCCACAGAGCATGATCGCAACTGGTACAAGGTCAGTAAGGGAGAGAGCTCCCAGGAACCACTGCAGGAGAGCAGTGAATCTGATCACATCCCTTATTTCAGGAAAGGAAGATGTTCATAGGAAGATTTCCTATAACTCTCTGCCTTGTTACTGCCAATAGGATTTAAAAAAAAACCCATCCAGAGAAAGCAGCCCAAGGCAACCATGAGATTGTTGTTTAGAATTTCATCTTGTTGGTAAAACTGGGCCACAATTCAGTTTCTATACTTGCTTTTGGTACTTTTTCCCCTGAAGGGTAACAGTGAAGGAGAAAGGATAGTATAAATGGAAAAAATTGACTTGTTCTCTCTCAGTATACTTGAATGAGGAAAGTAGCCTTGTTGTTGATTCTCCAAAGAGCCTTTGATTCAGGGTTGTGAGATTTCAGTTGACACGTGGTGCCAGATCTTCTCTGGGGCAGAATTCTCCTGTATTTCTGTTAGTCCTAACATACTGACCTTCATTTTAGCCTTTGAAAATTTATGATGTATGTGGATATCATCTAGTTTTTGCTACAAAGCTCCTTTGCCTTAACCTTTATCAGGGAGCTCCTGGCCAAGAACTCACCATGATGTTATTTAAGATAACAAGACAGTTAAAATTACAGGCAATTAGAGAAGTCAAAGCATTGTGTTGTCTGCAGGGTATTACTGCTGTTGTCTGCAGATGCAGAAAGGTTGGATTCTCTCTAACAACTACAGAGTGCAGGTTGCAGAAAGGATTCATCTGGCTTCTGGTCTCTCCTGTTGGCAGGCCTGGCATGCTTGGGCAGTGATGAACTTTGAAGCAGTGCTTCACTACAAACACCAAAACCAGGCCAGAGATGAGAAGAAGAAGCTGCGTCACGCCAGCGGAGCCAGCATCACCAGTGCCAACACCGAGGGCAGCAACAGCGAGAGCGATGCAGAGAGCACGGAGAACAGCCCCATCCCATCCCCAGTGCAGAAGAAAGTCACTGAGGTACCTTCTGCCCTGCTTGTGTGGAGAGATTGGTTCTTACTGCCTAGACACAGGACAGTGTTATGGTGGGGAACGTGCTGCTGTGCATACCTGGCTTGTGGCTGCTGGCTCTGTCTGTGTATGTCAAGCAAAACATGAATTCTAGGAGAAACATGCCCAGTGAGGAGTATGAGCAGAAGTCAATGACAATGTGCATTAGGCCTGTTTCCACATATTTCTTTCCTCTTGCTGAGTTTAGGATTCATGTGGACTGATGTGCTTATGTAGAACTAACGCAGCAATTTTCGTTCCCAAAGGATTTATCCAAGACCCTCTTGATGTACACAGTCCCTGCTGTCCAGGGTTTCTTCCGGTCCATCTCTCTGTCTCGAGGAAACAACCTCCAAGACACTCTGAGGTACATAATGCAGCACATAGTAAATGAAATCCAGCTGAGAAGGGCACATGGATTGAGGTTAGATAGAACATGTTTCTGCTTTCTTTTGTTATGGCTAAATTAAGTGAATGCTCCAGTCCAAGCTAACTTTTGTTAGGTGGATTATCCCTGTTATCCGTGGGTTCTGGGAAGGAGAGTCACTTGTAAATTAGTCTGAAGGCATTCGGCTGGAATGTTTTGGGGTTTTCTTGTTTCATTCCTAAGAAAAGTATTTCTTTTTTTCAGAGTCCTTACTCTGTGGTTTGACTATGGTCACTGGCCTGATGTGAATGAGGCTTTGGTAGAAGGAGTCAAGGCAATCCAAATAGACACTTGGCTGCAGGTAAGGAACACAAGACAGATCTTCAAGACACATCTTACTCTTTCCATAAGAGGATCCTGTAGCAGTCTAGCTCAGAATACTTGTTTAACAGCTCAGTGAGATCACATTTGTGACACTGTTTGGAACTTTGTGTTGTCCTCTGACCATCTCAAAAATGAGTGGCTGTCCTCTCTGTCGCCTTTAGAGACTGTGAGGCCTCTAGCAGGGGGCAGAACAGCTTGTGCACTGAACACATGAAATGACAGGGATGGTTATTTGACTTATCTTTACCCTAGGTTATCCCTCAGCTCATTGCCAGGATTGACACCCCTCGGCCTCTGGTAGGACGTCTCATTCATCAGCTCCTCACAGACATTGGTCGGTACCACCCCCAGGTAAGTGCTGGCTCAGAGGAGGAATTCCCTGATGCCAGTTAAGTATTTCCTGTGTTCCATTTCACCTAGTCCAGGTGCCTGCACAGAAGTCACAGCAAGTGGTGACAGTGAGGAGGGGACTGTTGCTGCTGCTGCTGCTTTCACCTCAGCACTGTTCACATAGCAGTGGGAAGAGGTGGATGAGCCATGCAGCAGGGGAAGTTCCTTCTGTCTGATAGAGTAGTGGGTACTGCAAATCACCTTAAATCTCATTGAGTGACTGCTAAGAGCTTCTTACCTGAATTTCTTTCCAGTGTGGAATATCACAAAAATCTTAAACCTATTGTTGTTCTTCCAGTTTGATTCAGGCTCTCAAAGTCATTCTACTTAGTGAATTAAAGCCTCGTAAACCTTTTGGGTTGGAAGACTTTGAATAGCAAATTCCTCTCACCTCTTTCCACAAGCAATCTTGCTTTCCCCTGTCTAGCCCTAACACTGCTGCTTGTTAAAGCTTTGCTAATCTTTCCATTTATGTAGCCCTTCTGTGTGGTTCTAACATATTATGGGTTGCTGTCCCTTGCAGGCTTTGATCTATCCTTTGACTGTGGCCTCTAAATCTACAACCACTGCTCGGCACAATGCTGCCAATAAGATCCTGAAAAACATGTGTGAGCACAGCAACACTCTGGTGCAGCAGGCAATGATGGTGAGTGCTCAGTGTGCTGTGGTGTGTTATGCTTCAGGAGTGGATGTACCACAGGTGTAACGAGACAAAGTGACTGTTCTCATGAGACCTCACCTGGAATTCTGCATGCAGTTCTGGTGTCCTCAGCACAAGAAGGACATGGAACTGTTGGAGGAAGTCCAGAGGAGGCCACGAGGTTGCTAAGAGCACTGGAGCATCTCTCCTAGATGGACAGGCTGAGGGAGTTGGGGCTGTTCAGCCTGGACCCTGGTGGTGTTCAAGGCCAGGCTGGAGGAGCCTTGAGCAACCTGATCTAGTGAGGTGTCCCTGCCCAGGGCAGGGGTTGGGGCTGGATGATCTGTAAGGTCCATTCCAACCCCTAAATTCTATGATTCTATAATTCTATTAATTGTTAATTTTGTTCAAGCACAATTAATTTGGGGTATTTGGTAGGAGTGACAGTATTAGTGTGATTTCAAGAAAATGCTTTGATTTAAGAATCACATTCACACAAGGAGTTTTTGTGTCTGTGAATAAATTTAGAGAAGAAATAAATGAAAAATCATTGTTCCATAAAGAGATGTTTTTGCATAATGAAAAGTGGAAACAAAACTTACTGAGTGAGCATAACATGGAAAGAGTAATTTAATTCATGTGATGAAGGTTTTTATGGATAAATGAAAAGCAATGTTTTCAGGCCAAGCTGCACAAATATAGAGAGAATTTCAAAGGCAACAAGTAAGGTGAGAAAAGCCTGCTCAGCTTCTTGCAGAAACACTACAACATCCCTGTGTTAGTTCTTGTGGCTCCCTCTGGCTGCAGCAACGACTATTTCACAGGGTTAGGGAAGGAAGGAGTTTTGCTTTTGGAAGTCAGGATATGGTCACAGGGTTTTTCTTTAGGCGTTGAATCTGTTTTCCTGCCCTAAAACAGGTGAGTGAAGAGCTAATTCGTGTGGCCATCCTGTGGCATGAGATGTGGCACGAAGGGCTGGAAGAAGCATCTCGTCTGTATTTTGGAGAAAGAAACGTGAAGGGAATGTTTGAGGTGCTGGAACCACTTCATGCAATGATGGAGCGTGGGCCTCAGACTTTAAAGGAGACATCCTTCAATCAGGTATCAGCAAAGGGCCAAGAGCAGAACGTTCTGCAGGACAGCCCTAAATGAGTGACAGGAACCTTTGCAATCTGACACAAAGGGTGAATCCCTTGGGACTCACTGTGTTAGTTGCAGATTTCATTAGTGAGGTTTACCCTCAGATCTGTGTCACTTCTAATGACTAGTACAGATTGCCCTGCAGTCCTGTATCAGCTGGGTGGCTGATAGGGGCTGGGAAACATACACCTGCTCTACAGTGAATTATTCTGCTTTGCTTCACAGTAAGAACTAGCACAGGTAGCAGAAATGACCTCTCCCAAGCCCTAGGAATTAATTTGAGTCTGTGAGCCTATATACAAGTGTGATTCTATTCACTCTATTGCCTCCTCTCATGGAGTCTATTTGTGAGCAATGTTGTCTAATAAACTTGATGCAGGTCTTGGATCCAGGAATTTCTGGATCTGTAATTCTGATATGGTATAAAAACATGAGTTCAAGTGTTTGTGATGCAATTTGAAGAGAGACTGATGCTCTTTGTAGATGTTAAATGCTCTACAATTGTTCCACTATAGTCTGTTGAAATGGTTTTCTTCTATTTTTCTTCCTCTCTAGGCCTATGGCAGAGATCTAATGGAAGCTCAGGAGTGGTGCAGGAAGTACATGAAATCAGGAAATGTCAAAGACCTAACTCAGGCTTGGGATCTCTATTACCATGTGTTCCGGCGCATCTCGAAGCAGCTGCCTCAGGTGAGTGGAGAGATTCAACTCTCTTGTTGGTCTTGCAGTGCAAGTTGTCAATACCAATCCTTGTTTCGTGTTTTCTGGTCATTCAGAGCATTCAGATTCAGTATTTTGGAAGTACCTGCATAGGATTCACTGCAGGTTTGGTGTTGATGCAGCACTTCCTGCAAGCACCTGAAGTATTGGTCGCTAACTGAACTGTTCCACGTCCCTCACAGCATGAATTCTTCAGAGAGATTTCAGTAGAATTCTAAGGAATTGCATTTCTTTTGGTTTTGGCAGCTCACTTCCTTGGAACTACAGTATGTGTCACCAAAACTCCTGATGTGCCGGGACCTGGAGTTGGCAGTGCCAGGGACGTACGATCCCAACCAGCCCATCATACGGATTCAGTCCATCGCGCCCTCCCTGCAGGTCATCACCTCCAAGCAGAGGCCCAGGAAGTTGACACTAATGGGTGAGACACAGCACTTGTCACTTAGCTATTCCAGTGTTTAAACAGTTGGTGCTTGTAGGTCAAACTGCATATTTCCTTGGTAAAACCTCTCCAACCTTTCCTTTGTATCTTTTAGTATCAGTATCTTTTAGTGGTCTGGTCAGTCTGACTGCCACGCTTGCCAGTTCTTGGGTGCAGCTGTATTTACTCTTGTGTGTTTGTTCAACAAGAGTAAACTTCTGTGCATTAATTCTTCTGCAGGAAGCAATGGGCATGAGTTTGTATTCCTTCTGAAAGGTCATGAAGACCTTCGCCAAGATGAAAGAGTGATGCAGCTTTTTGGATTGGTCAACACACTTCTGGCAAATGACCCAACTTCCCTTCGTAAAAACCTCAGGTATGTGTTGTGATTAGTCATATATATATATCAACCAAATATATATATATAATATATATATACCATATATATCTATACCAAATATTACATGCAAATAACAAATCATGGTGGGTGACATACATGTTCCTTCTGGAAGGAGCCTTTCAGTGGAAACCTTGGAGCATGGCTGCAGATTTCCTGGCACAGTCTGTGCTAATGCATGTCTGGGGTCTGTTTGAAAAGCAGACAAGCAGAGTAACTCGTGAAGAGTTACTGGATCAGAACCAGGTTTAGCAGTAGTTGTTCTAAGCATCTCAAAATGCAATAATTCACATCATACAACAATTTGAGCTCTGATTCTCCCATTATTTTTCCCACAGCATCCAGAGATATGCTGTAATTCCACTGTCTACGAATTCAGGCCTGATTGGTTGGGTGCCCCACTGTGACACGCTGCACGCACTCATCCGAGACTACAGGGAGAAGAAGAAGATCCTCCTCAACATCGAACATCGCATCATGCTGAGGGTAAGGGGCAAACCTGCCACAGGTCTTGGTGCATTGTTTTAGGACTCCACTGTCTTCATGAAGGATAATGATGCACAGTTTCATCCTCTGCCTCTTCTGATTGTTGCTGGTACCGATCCCAAATACAAAAATACCAGTGCAGAGTTATAAAATGCCTCCAAGAGGTCAAGTTTGCTGTATGTTTATTTGTTTCACCTTTCCAGTTTTAGCAGTGGCCACATGTTGTTGCCATCTGGTGACTGAAATGTGTTTGGAAGTTTGCATGACGAGGATGTGCCTCACACATGGTGCCGTGCTGCTGGCATTCCTAACGTGGTGTCCAAGCAACAGGGCCAAAATTAGACAGACTGGAGAAACTGAGCATGACTAGAAAATTTGGAATTCCCTGCCAAAAAGGAAAGTGTGTGCCAGCCCAGAACACTTACTTGGATAATGGGCTTTCAAACATCCTTGCCTTTGCAGTATTGTAATTAAATAGTACAAGCAGAGATTCCTAGAGGTGGCTTTTTTGAGTTGCGGAGTGTCACTTTTCTCAATTACAGATGGCTCCAGATTATGACCACCTGACTCTGATGCAGAAGGTAGAAGTGTTTGAACATGCTGTCAATAACACAGCTGGGGATGACCTTGCCAAACTGCTATGGCTGAAAAGTCCAAGCTCAGAGGTGAGTTCAGCACATGTAATGGCTTTTGTTTGGCAATCAGCAGAATGTGGAATTAGCTTCTCTGTAGAATCATAGAATTTAGGGGTTGGAATGGACCTTACAGATCATCTAGTCCCTCAGCAAGAAACATCTCACATTTAACCCCAGTTCTGTCCCAAAATTTCCCAGTGACTTCACTATTCTGTGTGTCTGGGTAACATCCAGTGCTTTGGGGCTTAGTCCTGAGGGGTGATACTAAAGTTAATAAATAAAGGCAGAAGAAAACAATAATAAATAAGCACCAACAATAATAAAACTGGAATTCAAGTGTGTATTTCAGGGCACAGGGTGTTCAAACCCCCTCAGGATTATGGAGTGTACTGATCCTAAGCATATCACAGTTCTGCTTTGTGCAAAGTGCAAGTGGCTATTGTGTAAGTTAAAGTATAATCTGAAACATTCCACATGCCTATCTGGCTTTTTCTGTTTTGTCTCCACTTGCAGGTGTGGTTTGACAGAAGAACCAACTACACTCGTTCCCTAGCTGTGATGTCGATGGTTGGGTACATTCTGGGCCTTGGGGACAGGTAAGTGGAGCTGTAAAGGTTTCTTTTATTTAAATGCACAGACTGTGAAGGCTTATCCATTCCTTGCTTGGATCTGTTGTCGTGATAAGGTCTTCCATTGTGGTTCTTGCTGAGCTGGGGGGATGCCATCTTTCAGGTCCTAATTGTGCTGCTATTTTCAGCTCTGCAGGCATGACCTGTGGGGCTTTTGTATCTTGAGCACAATAAGACTTTCTTCCCTTTTGAGATGAGTACATGCAGAATTACATCAAGGACCACAAGTCCTAGTTTTGTCCTTTCCTTTCACTCACAGAATGGGGAAATCTTTCTCCATCCATTCTGTAAACATCACTTCCAAAATCCTTTGCAAGCCAATGCATTTTAGATTTAAAGTGTAATGCAAAACCAGCTAATCTCTCAAATGTTTTCATAACAAAAGCTCTTATTCCTGAACTTAAAGGTCTTTATAATGAGATTACAAACATTCAGAAAGTGAATTAAAACAGAATTGGAACAAGACAGTATGAATTCAGCACTGTGGTTTTCCTACTCTGAATTGGTTTTCTTCTCTTCAGATCATAAACCAATTTGCATTACTTCACCTGTACCATAATTAATGACATTTTTCTATACTGAAAAACCTAAAAAAAGCATAAAACAAGTAGAAAAATTTATCCTAACTGCAAAACAAATGTTTATACCCAAGAAATGTGCTGATGGTTCTGCTCCAAGAGGTTGTTTATCTTCCAAGGTGAGAGGATCTCTAGCTCCTGATAGGTAATTACAACACTAATGTGACATGCACTGTCAGGAAGCTGTTCAGTTCATCCTGAGATTGCAGACCTCGGACAAGGAAGCTGTCACTAGCCCTTGTTGTTCATGAAGATAAATACCAGTTCAGACTGGAGCTGCTGTGATTTACTTTGGGGTTTTGTAATGGTCTGTCACTCTGTTTTTACTCCCACTCCTTCATCACAGACATCCCTCCAACCTGATGCTGGACAGGCTGAGTGGAAAGATCCTGCATATCGACTTCGGGGACTGTTTTGAGGTAAATCTTTGTGTTTGGATGTGAAATTTTCAATAATTTCACATTTGCCAGTGGAACAGAAACTAATCTGTACATCAGGCCGGTCTGACCTTGGGGCCTGATCCTGGGCAAAGCCCTTGGCTCTCTTTGGAGCTTGACTACCTGCAGGCAAGATGGAAAGGACAGATACTTTATCTCCAGAGGTGTGTCTTGGGGCTTAGCTGACCACTGGGACAGCAAAGAAGTGCTGACATCACTTCTATGAAATTTCTTGGAGCAATTTAAACTGCTGATAGTCTTTGTTGCCTGAAACCAGCAGCTGGGCACATGCTGGAGCTTTCCAGTTGATATCAAGTTGATTGTGTAGCTTCTCCCAAAACTTTGTGAAAACTGTGGAACATAAAGCTGTGACTTTATTTCCTATTTGGAATACAATCTTCCAGATTGTAGCAAAAAAATCCCAATTCTTATTAGACTTTAAAGAGTAAGTTAGCCATTAATTTCCTAATTCTCCCTCATCATGTGTTTAGGTTGCAATGACAAGAGAAAAGTTCCCTGAGAAGATTCCCTTTAGGTTAACAAGGATGCTGACAAATGCTATGGAGGTAAGCATCTCCCCTTTGGTTTGGAGGAGATTGTTCCCAGGGAAGTTGGCACACATTTCTCACTTTTTCCTGTATTTTCTGTTGTGGCTAAACATCTCCACCTCTTAAGATCCAAAGGTGTTAACATCTCAGCTGTATTTTCTGCAAGTTAAAATATCTCCTGTGATCTTTGCTGTATATTACAGTGGTAAGCAACACTTTAGTTGGAAAAACAAAAATAACCTGAAATTCTTCCCATTTCTTAGACCTTCCTTAGTTTCCTCATTTCAAACAGCTGTTTGTGTCCACCAGACACAGTCACACGGTACTTCACAAAGATGATCTGAATGGCAGAAGAGCTTAGTTTGTAATGAACATCTGTCTTGTTTTTTTACTGAGCAAAGCATAGTGAATTCCAGCTCAAAGCCACTTCCTGCTCCTGAATGTTAGGGTTGGAGTTGCACTGGGGATTCCCTTCTTTCTCTTCCAAAGGTGACAGGCCTGGATGGCAACTACAGAATCACCTGTCACACGGTGATGGAGGTGCTGCGTGAACACAAGGACAGTGTCATGGCTGTGCTGGAAGCCTTTGTCTATGATCCCTTATTGAACTGGAGGCTGATGGACAGTAAGTGTTCTGATAAAACAGTGACAGCAACCAGAGGCCTGAATGGCAATGTCTGTTTGAAGACAATCTGATGTTTAAGTATTGTAACGTGAGGTTGCAGCAGTGGTTAAAACCCTTTTGGCCTTAATCACAGACACAGAACTCAGCTACATGCAAAACTGTTCAGGTTGGTTTTGTATTGGAGATTGAAAGCTATTTTCGGGTGGTACAATATCTGGAGAAGGACAGAGGCAGCCAAATCTGTGTTGTTTGTGGGCAAATTTGCTCTGAAACTCTGAAACTGCAGTTCATGCCTTTTAACCCCTTATTTTCTTGCAGCAAACACGAAGGGCAATAAGCGCTCACGAACGAGGACAGACTCCTACTCAGCCAGTCAGTCAGTAGGTGAGTGCACAAGGTGGTGGATGTCAGTCAAATATAATTTTCAAATGAGCAGGTTGACAGTTTTGTTAGTGTTTCTAGAAGAATATTATTCTCTCTGCTTTTCAGCTTCGTTTATGCTTTTGTTTTCATGTTTTTTCAATAGAAATGTTGGACAGTGTGGAATTGGGTGAGACAGCCCATAAAAAAACTGGGACCACAGTGCCTGAATCCATCCATTCCTTCAGTAAGTTTCAGGGGTGTTCCTATACTAATACAGGAAATGTTCTTGGATCAGAACATTTCATCATGATCCAATTACAGTTGCATGAGATTGAGCAGATACAGTTCCTCATCAGCATAAATGAGGAATATAATTCCCTGTGTTCTCAACTCCAACAAAAAGGGGATAGAAAATGTGTCTAGGTTTGCTCTCAAAGTGCTATTTGGGAAGGGCAGATCTAAATGATTTTACAAATGGTTTTGTTGTTCAGGTGAAGTCCTAATTCTCTTTCCTGTTTCTGTCTCTCAGTAGGAGATGGTCTGGTGAAACCAGAAGCTCTAAACAAGAAGGCAATTCAGATCATCAACAGGGTTCGAGATAAGCTCACTGGTGAGCAGGTTTTATACAAGATAGACATGAAATCTGATGAGATGGACCAGCACTGCTTGATACTTGTATCATACTACTGTGATACTTCTAGTTTTTGTACTTTCTGTTAATCAGGTTTCACATACTCTAAGTGGATGAGGCCATTTTCCTGTTCTGGTCTGTACTGATGCCTCATTCAGATACCAGTGAGCCTGATTTGAAAAGTACAGAGGTGTTTGTAGCTGCACAGACTTCATATTTTGCATGTTTTAGTTTGTTAGTGCAAGTTGAAGTTCCACTGTCCTGGGTTTGCAGTTTGTAACATTTAGTTGTGAAATTTGATGCTCTTACAGTTGGTAAGAAACAATCCCCCACCTGCCAAATAATGCACTTGAAGGGATTAGGATTCCAGCTACTGGGAAGTTATTTCCTGTTGGTTTCTCTATTACTTCGAGAAGATAAAAGGAAGAAACCATAATAACAGAGACATTTATAACAGCAAACCATAATAATAGGGAGAACAGAGTTTGGGGCTCTGTATGCCTTTAGAGGCTCTCCATGTTTGGAAAAGTTTGCATTTTCTGTTCTGTGAGGGAAGGGTTGTTAAAAGCCCTGTCAGTCCTGAACTTGCCACCCAGAAGCAGATTATGTTATAGGATTTGTGACTTCCATTTATGGGGTTTTTCACCCTTTAATTTCCAAGGCCGAGACTTCTCTCACGACGAAACCCTGGATGTCCCCACACAAGTAGAATTGCTCATCAAGCAAGCGACTTCTCACGAGAACCTGTGCCAGTGCTACATTGGATGGTGAGTTTGTCCCTCAGATAACCTGGAAAAGCTCTGCTGGAATAGTCTGAGCAGGGAACTGCTAAAGAGAGTGTCACTTGAGTGAGCCTTACCACATATTGCAAGATTTTGCAGGCCTGTGACAGTGATCCCAGAGACAATCCCCTAGGAAAGGTGTTGTTACAAATAGTGACAGGGATTGTAGAACCTCTTAAGTGTTTGAAATAAGGAGTGTGGTGGTCACTGATTTCAGTTATAGTATAGAACCACATGTTCTAAAGTAGACAAAGATGATTTACTGTCTCAAAGTTGGCTAACTTTGGACTATGCTTAAGGAAACAGATCTCTGCTAGTGTTTTAAAATGATAAGGAAGCATAGGGATCCCCTGGCAACTCTTCTGTGCTAAAATGCTGCCTAGTTAGTATAGAATCTCAGTCCCTCTGAGCATTGCCTTTGTGAAACTACATGCAAGTCAGCATTACAACAATGTCTTTATCTTCCTCAGGTGTCCTTTCTGGTAACAGAAGATTCCAAAGTATCCACAGCCTTTTATTCTGGAGGCTTTTGCACTCCAAACCTGCTCTTCTCCAGACACAAACTGAACGTCGGACTGAAATATACAGCCTTTGTCAAATATTTTGAGATGTAAATGAAAAGAGTTATTGTATATTAAAAGTTGGTTTAAGCCAATGTATAGCTGCTGTTGGAGAAACAAAACACACAAACTGTTTGAAACACAACACTTGATTTGGGTTTCCAGGACAGTGAAGACTGATTGTACCACAGATGTCCTTGGTTCCACTTGGTCTTTGGGGAACTGGTGATCCATTGGAAATAACTATATACGGGTTTTGACTTACTTTGCAATGTAACTGAGGCACTTGCAGATGAATTACTGCCTGGTCATTCCTGTTGATGTGGCTGCAGTGAGCTCAATGTGCTGTCAGGAGGCTTCACAGAGGTTTGGGGGTGAGCTGGATAACTGGAAAGACAGACAAGCAGAATTTTACCATTGTTTCATCCTGTACCTTGTTTTCAAACTTGATTCTTGCCCCAAAATTGGAAACTGTCTATCTGCTCATCAAACTAGTGCAGGAGTTGTGTTCCCAACCAGGATCTCGGAGCACATCTGACATTGGAAGACCTTGAGCTGAGCCAAGTCTGGTGCCTCTGTGCAGAGTGATGCATGGCAAACTGACTGCAGGGTACAAATAAATACCACTTGGGAGCTTCCCACAGTGTTGGGGCTAAAAAAAAGAAGTGTTGGGATATAACTAGGGGAAGTTAGGGCTTGGCATAGGAGGCAGAAGGGGGGGAGAACTGGTCATAACTTGAAACAGAAAATAATGGTAATTAAACTTGAGGGTGAAGATAAAGTTATGATTTATGAGTTAAACATATTAAAAACAATGCACAAAATACAACAGAGTAGCCATGTTTAGATGCCATGTTGTATTTGAATATTTTTGTGCCAATAAATTACACCAAAATGTAAACACTTGGGCTGTGTTCCTGGTTATTCCTAAGTACTTCTTAGGCAGAGACAGAGAAGCAGATTAGGATTTTTGGAGGTTTTTTAAGGTTCCTGTTGTCATTGACTTATCTTTTTGTGCATCAGATCAGGTTGTTGACTTTATGTCCCTTCTGATAGCAGCTGGAGGCAAAATTACGAAGACTGAATAATCACAGGATCAGTCAGGTTGGATAAGACCTCTGAGATTGTCAAGTCCAACCTGTGATCTAACAACACCATGTCAACCAGACCTTGGCACTAAGTGCCATGTCCAGTCCCTCCTTAACCTCCAGGGATGGTGACTCCAACACCTGGTCATGGACCATGATGTCACTTGTATATGAGTGTGACTTGTATGAAAGAAACTTGACTGTACAATCCCTAATTTTTTTATTTCCAGGAGCTGATGTCATCCATGTGGTAAGAACATCACCTTGCTTGGGTGGGACCACGTGGTGTGTGGGTCAGGGTTCCATGGGCTTCTCCAGCTGCTGCTGCTGCACCCTGAAAATGAAAAACAGGGAGTTAGCAGTCAGGGATTTGGGTGGTATTGCCCTTGGCTCCTTTCTGGGCACTGGTGTGACTGTCAGGGGGGAGAGGGCATGGGTCTCCCCCTCTAAGCCCTGTGGGGTGTCCCTCATCATCCCTGTCTACTGAAATCAGGAGTAAAACTCCTTAACACTCCTGCAGTCTCAAGAACAGGCATCCCCTTTATTGCAGCTCTGGATGCACAGAGGATCCTCCACCTTACCTGCTGCCAACTATCAAAGCTTTTAACTATTTATACATTTCAGCAAAGAAATTAGTACTCATTGGTTACAAGTTGCCTAACTCTTATTAATTGGTACTTTATCACCTATTGGTTAGGGATTCTCTTGCTCCTTGTGCTAATGAGTCTATTTTGAGTCAGTGAGCTTCTTGGGGGGCTTCCATGGGGTTTGTGGTGTTCCCTGGTGGTTCCTAGTGGTTGCTGAGAAGTTACAGATGTGAGAATTATGTCCTTGGTGCATTCTTGTCTGAGAGCAATTCCCTGCTTTGAGACTTACTCAGACACTTAATTTTTTTTAACTGCTTTGCTAATTCTGTATAACAACTACCCTGCTAATTCTGTAACACTCCCCTCAGGCTGTACCTCATCCCCCTCATGGACTCCTTCATCCCCCTCTTGGTGTCCTTTCATCCCTCCCCTCATGGAGTCCCTCAGCCCTGCTTGGTGTCCTTCATCCCATTCCTCAGCCCCTCTGAGGGTGTCCCTCATCCTCCTGGGGCTGTGCCTCATCCTCCCTTGGGACCCTCCTTCATCCCCCGCTTGGTGTGTCCCTCACACCCCTCGGTGTGTCCCTCATTACCCTTGGTGTCCCTCAGTCATCCCTCAATGTGTCCCTCATCCCCCTTGGCTGGCCCTCACACCCCTCAGTGTGTCCCTCAATCCCCTCACTGTGTCCCTCAGTGTGTCCCTCACTCTCCTCAGTGTCCCTCAGTGTCTCACTCACTCCCCTCATGGCGTCCCTCACTGTGTCCCTCAGTGTGTCCCTCACACCCCTCAGTGTGTCCCTCATCCACCTCGCTGTCCCTCACTCCCCTCAGTGTCTTGCTCACTCCCCTCAGTGTGTCCCTCAATCCCCTCACTGTGTCACTCAGTGTGTCCCTAACACCCCTCAGTGTGTCCCTCACTCTCCTCAGTGTGTCCCTCAGTGTCTCACTCCCCTCACGGCGTCCCTGTGTCCCTCAGTGTGTCCCTCACTCCTCTCAATGTGTCCCTCATCCGCCTCGGTGTCCCTCACACCCCTCAGTGTCTCGCTCACTCCCCTCACGGTGTCCCACACCGTGTCCCTTATTCCCCTCACCATGTCCCTCACTCCCTTCAGTGTCTCACTCACTCCTCTCGGTGTGTCCCTCACGGTGTCCCTCATTCCCCTCACGGTGTCCCACACCGTGTCCCTCATTCCCCTCAGTGTCCCTCACTCCCCTCACCGTGTCCCTCACCGTGTCCCTCACTCCCCTCTGTCCCTCTCCTCCTCCCAGGAAGCAGAAAGGATGGCAGCATGTGGGTCCTTACCTCTGGGTAGTGATCCAAGCAAATTGGACACCTGATTGTGCCTGCTGGCTGTGTCCTAGAGAGAACCAGAAAGAACATGTTAATATCCCTCACTCCCCTCACCATGTCCGTCACCGTGTCCCTCATTCCCCTCAGTG
>NW_008651405.1:0-288 GCF_000695815.1 Acanthisitta chloris
GCACAGGTGAGCTCTTAGAGCCTCTCACACAGAGCTGTGCAGGCAGGTGCACAGACCCACAGGTGTGCAAGGCCATCCCACCACAGATGTGCTGGGCACAATGTGCACTTTCACACACACACACACACACACCTGTGCGCACACCTGTGTGCACCAACACACACAAACACACCTGTGCAAACACACACACAAACACACCCCTGTGCACACCAAAACACACACACACACCTGTGCACACAGACCTGTACACACACACACGTGCACACATCTTCACACACACACCTGTGC
>NW_008651405.1:794-1019 GCF_000695815.1 Acanthisitta chloris
CCCACCCCCCCGCACACACACACACCCACCCACACACCTGTGCACCCACCTGTGCACTCCCCCTCCTCTCTCCGTCCCGCGCTCCCCCTGGCCCCGCCCCATCCCTGTCCATCACTCGGCCCGCCCATCACGGCCCTTAGCCCCGCCCACCGCGCGCTCAGCCAATCGCGGGTCGCTCCGCGCCCCTGGCCCCGCCCACCCCCGGTCCGTGCTGGAGCCGGAAGT
>NW_008651406.1:0-2191 GCF_000695815.1 Acanthisitta chloris
CCTGTCCCTGTTCCTGTGCCTGCCATTGCCCTATACCTATCCCTGCAGCTGCCACTGCCCTGCCCCTGTCCCTGTCCCTGCCCTTATCCCTGTCCCTGTCCCTGCCCTGTCCCTGCAGAAATTCTGCCCCTGTCCCTGTCCCTGCTCCTGCCCCTCCCTACTCCTGTCCCTGTTGCTGCTCTGTCCCTGCCCTGTCCCTGTCCTGTCCTTGTTGCTGCCCCTATCCCTATCCGTGCCTGCCATTGCCCTATACCTATCCCTGCAGCTGCCACTGCCCTGCCCCTGTCCCTGTCCCTGCCCTTATCCCTGTCCCTGTCCCTGCCCTGTCCCTGTCCCTGCCCTGTCCCTGTCCCTGCCGCCTCCTGTGTGCCTGTGCTGGCCTTTGTACGTGGGATGCGTTGGGATTTACACAAATTTGCTCATTATTTTTGGAGCAAACATGGCCTGATTTCTGGGCTGACATCCTTAGCAGTCTAGCTCACTTAAGCAAACAATTTTCCCAGGAATTCTGCAGCTGATTTTGTCAACCTAAATAATAAGTGATTGCTAAAATTTTATTTTATAATTTTTTCATTAATAAAGGCCCCATGAAAATTATGTGATCTATTTAAGCCTTTGTTTGGTTGCTAGATTCTTTTGTAGCTTCAAAACCATTAAAAAATATTTAATTGCCCAGCTCAAGATACAAAACTCCTGCTGCCTAGAAAATATTGTCTAGAAATGAAAATACAGCCCTTGATGTGCCAACAGTCTTTTGTGGTTTTTTTTGTCTTCTAGAGTAGCTGCTGAGAGTTTAAGTGAGAACACTTGGTCAGAAGTACCACAGATCTAAAAAGTAACTAGATCCATACACGGCAAGAAATAGGTTATGTATAAATCTTGTTGTTCACAGAGAAAGTATTTTAGAAATGTTGCTGACATTGTGATACTGTGAGGCTAACAGTGTATTGGATGTCACTAGGCTGTTTTATTTTCCACTGTAGCACTTACCATCTCAAATACCTCTGGGATAAATACAGATATGTGTTACATTAACAAATGAAGTCTTGGTTCCCCTATCAATAGCAATTCAACAGAGATATCCAAACACAGACCCCTTTTCCTTCTGATTTTCCAGGGCAGGCAGCTCCAAAACACCCAGCAGCAGGATCTCTTTCTTAGGGTCTGAGTCTAAATAGGGCTTTACAAAAGACTACATCAATTTTGCATGCCCCAAATCACTTGGCCCTGTGTGAGGACATGAGGCCAGACCTCAACACTCTTCCATCTCTACTGGATCACGCCTTTCATAACAACTCAGACTTTGTTGCTGAATGTATTCTTATATTTTTCTTGTTATTATTCCTATGGTTGTATTCAAACAGGAAGATAAAGTGTTTCTTCCACACCCCACTGAGGTGATCCATACAGTGGTAAATGTGTTGTATAGTTCAACTTAAGTCCTACATGGGAATGGGGCACTGCAGATCTGAAGATGTGTTTTGGAAAGCAATGTCACTAGTTAACATGAAGGTGATGGAATTGCTTGAAAAGGCTCCATGCCACCTGTGTTTGAGTGGGTGTTTGCATCTGTAAGTTACTTTTTTTTTTCCTCACTGAGAAGTACTTGCTATAGGCAGATGGCAGATTTTTACTGGGGATATGAGTCAGAATATAGCCTAAACAACACTGACCCAAATGAAAACTTGGTTATACTGCTGGAGTACTACACATTGTCAGTTATTTAAGAAGTTTTCTCAAATAAAAATAAAATTCACATATGGGGCAATCTGTTCCATCCCAGTTGGAGACATCGCTTCCTATCCATTAGAAGCAGAAAATAAATGTTATTGCAGCATAAGTCACTCTTGCAACATCCTGATCTAGTTCAGAGAGTGAACTATAACCTTGCCTTACTTTGCAAGGGCCTTCCTTTAATATTGATTCATTTTCCCCTCTAACTTTTTTAATCCCATTTGCCAGTGACACTTGATACGAGCTTGAAAGTTCTTTTGGAGAGAAATTGTTTGGTTTTGCTTAATATCTTTTTAATGGCTAACACAGCAGGATTTCTCTATATCACTGTAGTCTCAATAGAGTTGAAGGATTCTGGATAAGTAGCCAAATCTGTACTGAAAATGCCTCACCAGTTAATTTAGATGCTTCTATTTACTTATTACTACACTTATGCTAGTGATGCCCAATATATATA
>NW_008651407.1:0-13412 GCF_000695815.1 Acanthisitta chloris
GAGATTGTTATGGCCAAAGTGCAGGATATATATATACATGTAAAATATTTAGGATCTTGGCATTTCTGTGTTAGCTTTTATTTGTATTTATAAGATTACTTTTATTTCTATTTGCAGCATTCCAAAGGGAGGGAGCAAAACCAAACCCACAATGTCTAACACATGGACTAAATCCTGCCGAGGCTGCCATTGGTGATCAAATTGCAATCATAGCGTGTCCCACATTGTCTAAGCATGATAGCATCCCTGGCATCTGCTCTGCTTAGGATACTTGGGTCATTACAAAATCCTCCTACCAATAAGAATAAGCACCCCAGAATGGGAATCCTCATAGCTGATGGATCATATATAGCTTATTCTAATAATTTTCCATTTCTAAATCACAGTAAATGCAGCAATCACTGTAAAAGATAGAACCAGACATAAATTTTGCAGGTGAATAATTCAGCTTCTTTGAGCATCTTTCATAGTATTTTCTAAGCATTATTTGAATTGATTTAAGATAATCCCAAGCAGTAAATTTGTTCTTCCTGCTGCATAGTGGATCTGATTAGAAAATCGGTTCAAATTAAGAGAGTGCTTTTATGACATGTTAGTCCTTTTTACACTGTCACATCCTGCAGTCTCAACCCCCCAGAACAGCTTCATCAGCTCATGTTTTACCTGCTTCTGCTGTCCAGTCCACCACTGCTATGCCCTAATGAATGTGCCATCACTGAACAGCAAGAGCACAACGTTGGAGGTGAACACTGCTGCCTCTCGCCGTCCTTCTCCACAGGTAGGCTCCACACAGACCCCTGTTGAACCCTGGAAAGGTGATGCCTCTTCTTCTGAGGCTGCAGCATCAAAGGTAGGTGAGTCCTCAATGAACCTTCCTGCTTCCACACTGGTCTCTTTCCTCCTGCTGCCACTCACCCCTATCCAGGCATCCACCCTGCTGATGTCAAGCACCATGGCCCAAAGAGCTGCCCAGCAGCAGAAGAGCAAGAAGATTAAGCATCTGCTTTTGGCTACAGCCCAAGCCAACCACCACATTTCTCTGGACCTCACTTCTGCCTTTCATAAATAGACATGGTCTTTTCACTGCATTTTTGAGATCTGGGAAGGAATTTGTAGGAGTTATTTGGGCCAGTTATAGGCAATGCCAAAAGAGGTCATGGTGTATGCACATATTTAATCTAACTTCCAGGTGATACTGAGCTAAACCTAAAACAGGCCCAGCCACATCCTTTACAGGCCTTTGCCACAGACATTACTCTAGTTTCTGTAATGATACCTCTGTAGGAATGCAAGCTGTAACAGAGCTTACAACAGAGACACCCTATGAAAATCTGGACATGCAAATTATTTGCCTGTTTGTGTTTTGTAATGCAATCCATAGTGCCAGTGCTGTATGTGGAATTAGAAAACCCAGGACTGACCCATGATTAACGAACAGAGTTGACAGCTGGAAATCCAAGGTTTGAATGACACCTCTCCCAGGTTTTCTATGCCACTTGCAGCAAGCTCTTGCAGATAAACATTTCAAAACTGGTGGTCTGTCTTTAATCACCCTATTAAAGTTGGTCTGTTTGTCAGAGTCATTGAGTTTATTTACTGCAGTTAAGCTATGCAAAAACTGTGGGTACTAACTGCCTCTGATAATTGAACTGCTGTTTTTGTTTTAGTTTACTAAACTGAGATATACCTCAGCACAACTAGTAATTCAGCATTGTAAATCTTGGTCTCTGTTTTGATGAAATTGCTGTGAGAAATCTTATATAAGCATATAAAGCCTAAATGAATATCAAGTTTAAGACCAGGAATAGGATTTTTCCTGTGTGCATTTATCCATAAAATGGACCTATGGGTACTAACCTGATTCACCAAAGGCATTGATAAGCACATCCATTACGTTTGTATAATGCTTATCTTCTGTTTGAGGTTCTGCAAGATCAAAGACTTTTTGATAATTGAAACTGTCCCCTGAGCCTAGCCTTCAATCATAGTTTTTTCTTTCTTGTGTTCCAAGGATTTTATTTTGGTCTTTGAAGTTAACCTGAACATTTTCTGTCATGTTCTGTATGGTATCATTCACAATTCTCAAAGGTAAACCAGACAGAAGACAGAGTTAAACAAATTTGGAAGAATAAGAGGCAGCACAAAGAAAGAAACTGGAGAAGATTCATATGAGTGAGCAAAAATGCCAAAGACCAACTCCAAATTTCATAAGAGAAACAAAATATCAGAGAGGATATGAGTTTGGAAATTAAAAATATCCAGAAAATCAATGAGAAATGTCCATTACAAGTTTAGCTGGTATAGCTTTGTTTTGCTTTTTAAAAGGAAACACTATTTGGCCTTTTAAAAAGTTTAGGATTATAAACTGTGAAAACAAAATAAATTTGAGGGCATGAAAATGAAAGATTAATAAAGAAAGAGAAAATGGAGAGAAGGGAAAACCAAACTGTATCTGGTGATTTACACTGTGTTTTAGTGATAGAAATGAAGACTGAAGAATTTACAAAGAAAGACAACGGCCCATGATTACTACACAGCTTAGCTGTAATGGCTTTTGGATTCCTCAGCTTTTCCTAGCTAAAATCCTCACTACTCAATACGTATGAATGTTAAGATGTTATAAAACAACTGCAGCAGAATCAGTGATTACTGTGCAACAATAATCAAGCAACTTCTAAACATGTCTTTTAAAATGTAGAAACATAGCATTAATATTTGTTAATGCAATAATATTAGCATATACTTTTAATACAATATTTAACATAATATTAATACAGAAACATTTTTTAAGGTAAGATGCAGATGTCACTGTTTTCTTGTCTGACTGTGCTAGACTCAGCACAAGAAACAGAGTTCATAATCAAGCGAAGAAGGCTTCAAACTACTCATAAAAAGGAAAAGTAGGGGTGGCTTCACAGGCCAACAGTATGTCTTCCCATTCCTGGCTTTGAAGCCATTTCTCAGAGCTAGAATGGGGTAGGAGCACTGAAGGGCTGGAGTGGGTTAATTGCTGGGAAGGGTCAGTTGGATTTACTTTACTTCATTTTAGCATCATTCAGATAAGGTGCCTTGTTAAAGCTATTCCTCTATACTCCATCTACATTCAACTTTTGCTGGCCGTTGTTTCCCTAAGACTCCTAGTAATCACTGGATAGAATAGGGGTTAGAAAACATGGCCAGTCCAGTGACAGCTGTAGAACAGAGAACAACCTCAATTCACAAAGTAGTTGAGTCCTCCCTGAAAAGCATTTCTGTATCTAGTAATCTCTGCACAGTCTGTGGTGTTTAAGTTCATAAATATTTGCTTTGTATCAACATTTAAACATCGAGGTAGCAAGCAGATCCTGCTGCTGTATTTGGTATTGAAAGGCCTGTGATTTTAAATACCAGCTCCCTGCCTGTCTCCATCCAGCTGGGAGCCTGTACTACAGTTCAGGCAAAGACACATTTATGTGTTACTTCAACATGTACCGTTCTCTGTGCTGCCTCCATCTACCAGTACATCACTTGTTAATGCATGTAATATGTTTTTCCTCTGACTCACCATATTTTTCAAAATGCCTCCAGTACAGAAGGTTTCTCTATTTATTCTCTTTTTCCCAGAGTAAATTCTGTAGACATAGTAAAGAAATTAATGAGAGGGAGGGAATCAGCTCTCTAAGGCTTTTGAAAAGGAATTTATCTATTTTCACTTGCATATCACAATTCAGGCAGTATTTTTAACAGCATGTCCATGCCTAACTTCAGTTTAAAGCATGAGGGGCTTTGAACCTATGTCCTTTGGGAAATTACCCCGAGTACTTGCCTTCACCTTAGAATGAAAATCAGGATACTTAGAATTTCAGGGCCTCTTGCAGTTTGACTTACAAAAATAGCATCTCCCTACAACATGGATGCACTTTGAAGACAATTACACAAAATTATCACTGAGAGGTTCTTAGATTCTCTCTTGTCAGGGTCTTATAAAATAAACAGAAGTGTTAACATGGTAGTCAGTTTTTTTGTATCTGGTGTGGTGTTCCTGCAGTTGGTTTATTTTGGCATGTTGGTGGCTTTGATTTGACCAGTTGATTGTTTTCTGTTAGACTATATTTTTTTAAATACTTCTGGTATTTTATACTTTCTAGAAATTCAGACCACACCTGCTGCAGGCACTACGCATTTGACTCCTTCATTGATCAATTTTTTGCTGGTGTACACCCCTAGGAGAAGTCAAGTCTTTTCAATCCATCATGAACTGCTGTAGAAACTCACTTCATAGAACTTTCCACTAGCAACACTCAGAGCTGAAGAGAAAGGGCACAACAACTGTGTGGAGCACACTGCAACCAAAGACTAGGCTCATCATAAAGCCATGGAAGAATAACTTTACCAAATTTATGGGGTGGTTTTTTTTAGGAAGGATCACATTTTCAGACATGGAGCCATAAATATTAAGCACTTCGAAAAAGCACCTCCAGTGCTGAATACCTACAGCACACATAGAAAATTATGCACCTCTAAAAGTCAATCTATACTCCATTTGGCTGTACAAATATGGAGCACCATGCCTAACCCAGCTCTGAAGAGTTGTTCTATGCTATACATTTCCAGCTTAAAAGTGGGATGTTTCAAAACCCTCCAACTATACTGAAATAGAAACTATGCTTCTTAAGATCCCATTATTGAAAAATCCCTTTCCTCTTCCTCCCCCTCAACCAATCCACTATCTTTGGAAGCACAGGTGCAATCTGTTCTGGGCACCACTGACCACCAATAGAGCAACACGGGTCCATTAATGACTGCTTTGATGAAAATATCCTGATAACAAGCATATGGGAGCAACAGAGAGAGCAGGAGCCCCATTTCTTCCCCAGACCCCCCATACACACACACATGCACAGCACTTGCTGCCTAATGGCACATGTGGTCTATGCTACCTGCTGCAGTCAGAGCTCAATACCTACCCATTATCTCCTCCCATCCCAGCACTGCCACATTCACAGCACAGCTTTTATTTAGCAAGAATTTAATGAGATTCATTGCTGGTGCCTAGAACTTTGGAGGGTAGGAATGTCAAGGACAACAAACAAAAACAACAGCCACCACATGTCCTTGAAGAAGATCAAACAGGCCTTCTGACCAGCCTCACCAGTGTGAAGCAGATGAGACACTAGTGTCTCTAATTCAGCTCATTTGTAACACTTCATGAAAATGGCTGTCCAAACTTATTAGGGGAAAATCTGTAGGGATCTATAACTCCTACCTTTAATTAAACTCTCAAAGCCTTAATAAGGAAGAATAAGGCTAATATGGGACAGTTACATAGAAAGTTACAAGTCCATAGAAATTGAGAGGTCATTACAAAATAGGAATCACTTGACTTTACATGATCTGTATAAGGGAGATGAGTATTTGTTTAAAAAAACTTAAAAACAGACATATGAATCACTTGTTAGAAGTTAGGATACTTTTACTCTTTATTTAATCAGAAGTAAACTGAGAACAGATCACAGTTCTGAACTAACTGAGGCTTTAATGATGGTGATTGAATTACTTTAAGACCAAATGAAAAATTCTGGCTCATTAGAGATCAGTTTAACAAACTTGTAATTCCTCCTTAGTGCTAGTTTTTGACTTTAAATGGTTTAATTTTGAAACTTAGAGTTATACATAACTATATGTCAGAAAAATAAGGTGTGAGAATGTAGGTTTGCAACCTAAAATATTTTTATGTGTACTTTCTTCATTTGGACAGCAACAGTTTTTCTGGAAATTTCTGAGATAGGGTATACTCTACTGGTAAGCAAAGAATGGTACTCTTCTGCTACTGAAATAAATCTCAGTTGCATTTCCAATATTAAACAGTGGTATTCAGGATGTTTGAAATCAAATAGGAAGTTTTTCACATTTATGTCAAAAAGCAGAAGTATTTAGCATCTCAAGCAAGCACATTTGCATCAGCTGCACAGCTTGTACACAGAATCTCTTCTGTGGTGGAGCTTGGCTACAGTTATGCATCAGTTAGTGTCAGACACTGACCAAGGGTGATGTTAAATATTAGGCAAAACCAAGACTGTCCACACTGAAAACTAAGTTGCACTTAGCATTTTATTCACCTATGTGTTCTAAAGTGTGGTAAATACTCCAGTTTAGACAATCCATTGGACAAAGGCTTTCAAGTGCTTTCTTAAACATGACAAGGTCTAAAAAAAAAAAAGCCTGAGCAGTAAGCCCAGCAAGCATTGTCTAAGACCATCTTGGTAATCATTAGTCCCGGGTTTATCATGTCACCTTACACATCATGGAAACAAAAGGAACAATCAGCATCGCATTTATTGGTAAGAACAGATGAAAATTAAGATGTCTGCAGTCTAGTAGCTAGTCTGTGTTTAGCCTACAATATTACAGGTTGTGAATTAACCATTCACAGTGTGTACTGTGAGGCTGTGCAATGTACTTCTCTGATTTACTGACCTTGACATCATTAGAATTATTTTCAAATGTTTTCATATGTTGTTCCTCAGGGATTAGTTGCCTTGGAAATCACTTGTATTATTTAACATTATTTTCCTTACCAGCCTAGCATAATCTTGACAGATAGCCTTAAACGGTGCAGAGGTGGGGGTAGTGTACTTTTTGACCATCAATCTCTTAATCTGATTTAACAAAATTGCCATGATATTGAACATAAGTAATCCTTCCCCAGCATACAGCCAAGCTTGTTCTAAAAGGTCAAAGTTCATGCTATTTTGTGTCTTCAGCAGAAAAAATAAAGCAAGCAGGAATTAAAAACTGATCTGCATGGTGCAAAGGGGTGTGTACAATGGCATAACACTTGACCTGGTTATGGCACTTGGGCCAAAACACAACATGTAGCTCTCGACAAAACATTTAGTTTTGTTCTCTTGCTGTATTGTATAACTGGAGTCCAGGTGCTTCATACAGCTAGGTGCATTTATAATAATAATGGTTAAGTGGGAATACCTTCTTTACAGAAATCAATATATGAAAACAGAGAAAAATGAACACATTTTCAGTTTTTGAGGGTAATTTTGCGTGTTTATTTCTAAAGCAGGCAGATGTGTTTTGGTAAGTAGATGCCATTCTAAACTGTTCCAGATTTTAATCAAGTTTAGTGCTATCACAATTTCTATGATGGATTTCAAGGAGCAGAGGCACTGTTGCCTGTAATTATTGTTCAAGTGTACTTATAATGGCTTTTTGGAGCAGTAAGCTTTTCACATACTAATACTACTATTATTCATCTTATGCAGACTGTTGTTTAGTGAAGAGATAAAAGTATTTATTATCCAGAGAAGTAGGCTCTTTTTGCAATGATATGTGGAAGACCCACTGTAAATTGCTGGACCAAAAAGAAAGCAAACATACTAACAAATAACTAAGACCTTCAGTCACAAATAACACAATGTACTTGGTTTATTTTAGAACAGCAATTTTAATTCCTTCATAATTGACTTGTAAACTACATTCCTTATCAAGATAAAAAAATATACATCATCTCTTACTATCTGGATTTAGTACTTGGCTGTGAAGATACACCAGAGAATTAGAGTAAAACTGACTTGCTCTACTGAGTGTAAGTCTACCACTTTTTTTCTTGCAGTGGTGTGAAGTTGGTTGCTATCAGCCAACAGAATAGGTCTCTTAGCTATAAAAGTTCATTAGGTTTTCTCAGACTTCTGGGATAGGAACATTAAGGCACTCCAGCAGCTCTCATTATACAAATTGCTCTCAGATCTAGACAGAAATCACACAAACTATATTGCTGGACATGTACTGACTATTCTACCTCAATATAGCAAATTAATTCAAGGTTTTGGCTTTACTAGACCTTTAGAATCTAGAGCTCAAAGTCCCTGTGCCCCAGAGGCTGTCCCTGCCCTTGGAGGCCATTCATTGGGCATAGCTGCTGGGTATTCCTGTAAATTAATCTGGACATCCAAACTACCTAAAGGAGGGCATTTATACCATAAGGACTTTGCACAGTGTATATCTTTCTTATGGAAAGGCTTGCAGCAGTTCAAAAATCTCTTCTACACTTGTTACAGAAGGTGTTTAGAAATTTTCTGGTGCTTAACATTAGCATATGTCTACTTTGGGAGTTTACCTGTTATAGTACTATTATTGATCTTAAATGTAACACTTCACTAATTGCTGCTTAATTTCATGTTGTTGATAGAGCAATAAATCACTCAGATCTCAATTTGCTTCAAGCCATGTTGACTGAGCAGGTTTTCACTGCAACACTCAGGAAAAAACAAATAACCAACAAGTGGTGTAGATCAGTTTAGAGCACCTCAGCTAAATATCACTAAAGGAAAGGATACTGTACAGAGAGTGGAGATTGAGAGCTTGAGAACATATCACTCCAGCAAGTTCGTTCACACCCTTGGAATGCAAAAGGACTGTTGTTCTCTGTCTCCCATAAGGCTTATTTCTTGAGTGGTCTATCAGGGGAGGAGGGAAAACCACCCAGTTTGTTATTGGAGATGTTGCAGTAGGCTTCTGAAGACAGCCCCAGCTGGGTTCTTTTCTGAAATGAGGAAATGTTTGTGTCTCTCTGAACAAACTGTCCTTTTAGGCAAAACACCATTATTCACATTGAAAACAACACTAGAAAATGCTACTGCCTCTGCCCAGTCCTGGTACAAGGGAGGCATAATTATCTCTTAGAAACAACCAGGAAAAAATGATGCAGACACACAAACACACATATCTATACCTATATCTATCTCTATATCTATACCTACAGCTATCTTCTGAGTTAGTGCACACAAACCCTCCCATCTCAGCAGCACTAGCAAGTTCAATGGAGGGCCTGTGCTGAGGACACCAGTTAGAAACAGCAGAGCTGCATCCGGGGCAAAGGGAGATGAGCTGGAGGGAACTGCACCTGCAGTGCTCTTGCAAGAGTTGCTCATAAGCAAAGGCATGAAACAGATTTTGTGAAGGAACAGCTTGTTGCCAATTCACATGATGTCCTGAGTTGGTACCATAAGGGAAGGGTCAGCTCTAGAAGTGAAGGCTCAAGAAACCATGACCCCCCTAGCCCAGTCACAGTGGAAAAGAGGCGATTGACTGAAACCTCTTCTCAGTGTTAGAGAGACACATTTCATGCCCAGTAAAGGGCAGCACCAATGAGTTTTGCCCTGCCAGGCAAAGGACTGGTGTCCTTTGACACTGACTGGCATGTCCGTTCCATCAGTCCCATATCAAGAGTATCTTAGTGGAACGACCAGTCTTCACAGCCTGTAGCTCCTCAGGAGGTGCTAGAGCTCCTCTCACTATCATAGGTACCCATGGACTCACACCACAAATATCAAAGCAGACACTTGCAGAGGTTTCTGTGGCATAGGGTACATTTCAGAGAGCTTTTCAGGTATCAGCTGTTTTCCCAACCACACAAACCACCATTCCTCCCAAGGTCTGTGTTACATTGATGTCATGCACTGATATATGCAGACAATGCATTAACTTACTACAAATCATCTTATTAGGTCTCCTTATTAGACTTTCCTGATTGAAGGAATTCTGTGTACAGTGGCTAAACTCAATGCTGATCAGAGAAAAACTGATTACCCTGCAGGAGAATGTGTCCTGTGAAGCATCTGAGTGGGCTCAAACCAATGCAAGTGAGCTTTGAAAGGTCTGAAGTTTCAGACTGAGGAGGCATGCAGTAAGGATAAACTCCCATTTTGAATCTGCTGAGTGTGAAAACCTGAGCTGTGACTTGCAGAAGTGTGCTCCTGTGAGACTGCTCTTCCTTGTTCTCCTCCCTTCAGGTAAGAATATTGTGAGAAACAATTTCACAAGTCCAAAGAACAGTGTTCCTGTATGAAAAATGTTCATGCAGAACACCAATTTGTTTTGTTATACATGTGTTTCTGAACAGCTCCTTGTTCATCATCACAAAATATCAAACAACTGTAGAAAACAAACAAAACTGAATACAAGTTGTACTAAGGATCACTGAAACTAAGAGTTCTTAATTAGCAGCATATTAGCAGATACTCAAAATAAAATAAAATAGATTTTAAAAGGAGAAGCATAACCAAGGTTGTTGTTCAGTTTGTAAAAACTACAGAGTTCTAACGAGTTAAACCAATTCCGAGTCTTGGATCTCAGGCCCAAGAGAAACCTTCAGCCCAATGAGAGAGAGGATGGAAAAAGAAAAGGGAGTGGCTCAGTGCATTATTTGCCACAGTGCATAGCAGAGGCATTAGCAGGAAAAGACCATTTCTGATTGAAAGCTTTTAATCCAGAAATTATTGAAAAGCAACAACCACAACAAAAAATCACCACCATCTTGTTTGCATTATGAATTCTTAGAGAAGGCAAACAAATACTCTCAGTTTTGGAATTTAAATACCTTAAAGTTGGGGGAAAGGTGGATATTTGCTCATCTTCCATCCAAGAAACATAAATTGTCTTTGCTCTGGATGGGCAATGATGCTCCAGTTCTTGTGATCAGTCCTACCTTGAGATTAGAACTGCTAGAAGTGACCAGGCCAAAGTAGTCACAGACCAAAATATGGTTGTAGGTCCCTTCTAACTCAAGTCTTCTCTTTTCTCTATTCTAATGCTGGAATTCAATCTGCTGCAAACCTCTGAAATAATCAATCATCCAGGTAACACCTGGCAGAGAAGAGAAAAATCAGAAGTCATGAGGAGAGCTGCTGTCCCGTGTCTTGTATGCACATGAATGTATACAGATTGTGTCACTCTTGCTGATGATACAGCCAGAGAGTGCTTAACAGTACTAACACTGGCCTGTGGCTATCAAAGGAGCAGATTAATCAAAAGGTTACTGTGTTTACGTAGCATTCCTAGGCTGCCTTTTTATTGTAAAAGCAGGAATAAAGCCTTAAAATGGGGAACCATCACTTCTGAGCTTCATCAAACATTCTTGACCAAAACATTGAGGAAAATGGATCTGCCAGAAAAAGCAAGAGATGTTCAATAAAGCCATGCAACCTTTACCGAATATGGTTATCATCTGCCCTGCCCATACCATGCCTGTCCTCCTGGCTGCGTGGAGGTGGTGGTATTGCTGTTTTCAGACACTCACTGCAGATGTAACTAACAGGGAAAGTATCCCTCCACCTCAGTGCAGACTGCCGACAGTAGTAATAAACTAGCAATCACTCCAACTCTGTATCTTTGAATGACTCAGGCTTTTCTTCTTTGCCAGCGGAACTACCTGCTTGCACTGAGGGCAAACATTGTCATGATAATTTTCTTGCTTGATGTGTGCTGAGTCATTGCTGATGCAACAAGTATTAAACCCGTAAGTTACTTTCAAAACAGGCCCCGCTCAGCAGCACTGCAAACTCATTTTAGTAAAAAAAGGAGTGGATTTCTCTCATGAAGTCTGTCGTTGAAATTATGTCTGCCTCAGTGTCTAGGGGAAGCTTCTCTCCTTTCATGCAAAGTACATAAAAAAAATTTAATGTGCATTAGCCATCCTGCTATGAGTCATCTGGTAATACTTATTTTGGCATTTAATTCCCTTTTCTCTCTGTGACCACTTACCCTGATAATGGAATTTTTTCAATGAATGTATGAAGAAGCTATGTTATGTACCATGTCTGAATCGTCTAGAGGGGCTTTTTTCATGGCCTACCTTTTCAGAGTGTCAACTGGGCTACTGCTATTGTGAACAGAATCAGAGGACTGTGTCTTGCCTCTTTAAAATGAACACAGATCATAATCGAGTCCTGGGGGGGGGGGGGGAGGGGGGAGGAAAGAAACAAACATTAAACACTTCAGACTGTCAGATCTCAAGCTTGTACTGCAGTTAATCACAAAAACTAAAAAACCACACTTTAATGCAAGATGGTGCCAATTCAGACCTTCCTTCTCCCCACATTTTCTTCCCTTCCAGTCATTTCTCTTCCACTGTCCTTGCTTATCCATGGCTCTATTGTCCCCTTGTTTGAGGCTTTAAAAACAATGATACCTTTACCTCTTGTAAATACGACTTCTGTAAAATATGGCACCAAAACTCAGCTTTCCAAGACTGAAAAAACAGTCCTTATTTTTTTAGGATCAGTGCACCCTCCTTTGGATTTGGTTCCTGTCTCCCACAGATGATTTTTTTCACCGTCAGTCTCCCCAGTCTTTAACACACCATGCAAGACTGACCGTGCTGATGCACCATCCAGCATGACTAACACAAGCTCTCCTCCAGGACAACTCACGTATGTTACCAAGCCTGAAAACCAGTCATTCCTAGGAATGGTATTTGCAAAGTGTATCTACATGGGCCAAATTAATATAAGCATCATGATGCCACCCAGATGACTGAGACAGTGTCCCTGCCATGCATCGAACCAGTTCCTCAGCCAGTGCTCCTCAGGTGCTTAGTCAGCACTGTTTCATGGGAAGAACTGTGTCACTGACTGGTCCTGTGTCCACTTCAGTAGGCTGTGCCATAGTAAGGCATTGTTATACAGGGAAGTAATTTTTCAAGCACTTACATGACTAAGGCCCATTAGCTTTGAAAAGACCAATTTTCAGAGGAGGTGTACAGCTGGTAGAACAAGGATGCAAGAGAAGTATATTGCAGAGAAAAGAAATACTCGTTTCCTCTGATTACTCCTCCATTTCTCTTTTCTTTCCTGTGAAACCACTGCATTTTCTGAGTTGATCTCTTGCTACAAATGTAATGGATAAAAACTTTTTATAACATCTTTTGCAAAACTTCTTTTCCTTTGCAGCACTGCTCCAGCAATATAATTCCACAGTCTTGAGGAATAAATAAGGCAGGACTGCCACCAAAGCACTACTTTTCTGAAACCTGTCCTAATTTGGGTATGATTTTGTATCATTGATTTCATACTGCTACAAAGAAAAATTAACTGCCCCACTTTCAATCCACATGTAAGTGACAAAAATGCGATAGGAAGTTTATATTTTATCCCCACGTGTTGCAGTTACCTACACTTGGTATTTTTGCTTAAATCTGTTTGGAAATTGCAAACAGGCTCATGTAACTTCTAATCCCTAAAACACCTTTACACATCTTCCAACCAGCACACAGCTGAAAAATGAAATTTCCTTTCTTTCAATTTCTATCCTGTTCTTCTCTCTGCAATGCCGTTTCCTAGTTGTTTTCTTTTTACTCTGAAATTCACAACTACAGAAAGACTTCCATGTTCCTATGACAGCACTCCTGGTGTAACTTGAGGCCATTTCTTCATGTCCTGTGGCTACTTGGGAGGAGAGACAACCCCCACCCGCCTACAACCTCCTTTCAAGTAGTTGTGGAGGGTGACAAAATCAGTTTTCAGTGCGATGTTCATGCACGTCGAAGAAATGATTCCTGATGCGAAAAATTCAGAGGTTTGGTTTAACACTCGTCCGACGGTGACACGCTGTTCATGCACAGCTGTACCACCCGCTCAGGC
>NW_008651408.1:0-223 GCF_000695815.1 Acanthisitta chloris
TGTGCTCTGTGCGCTGTGCGCTGTGCCTTGTGCCCTGTGCCTTGTGCTCTGTGCAACCAACCCCCACCTGACCCCCACTCCTTTCATGGAGTTGTAGAGGATGATAAAGTCTCCCCTGAGCCTCCTCTTCTCCAGGCTGAACACCCCCAGCCCCCTCAGCCTCTCCTCATGGCACTTGTGCTCCAGTCCCTTCACCAGCCTCGTTGCTCTTCTCTGGACCTGC
>NW_008651408.1:327-15762 GCF_000695815.1 Acanthisitta chloris
CCTGATCCAGGCCAGGATGCCATTTGCCTTCTTGGCCACCTGAGCACACTGCTGGCTCATGTTCAGCTTTCCATCCAAACTCCCAGGTCCCTTTCTGCCTGGTGCTCTCCAGCCACTCTGTCCCTGTCCCTGCATGGGATTGTTATGGCCAAAGTGCAGGACCAGCACTTGACCTGGTTAAACCTCATCCCTGGAGGACAGCCTGGACAGGCAGTGATGAGATGTTTGGATTCAGTTTCAAGGCAAACCGTCGACTGACATCTCTTATGCCAGTAAAAGGAAACCAACCCGAGGAGCCTTCTGGTAAAGACTTCCTTCCTTTGGAGAATTTATAGAAAGAAAAAATAAAACCAGCTTTTTATTTAAAAATAACTTGTGGTTCTCTGACAGACACAACTAAAAAGAGCCTTCACCAGGTAGGAAACACCTGATTTTTAATATCCTAACTACTTTTAAATCTATCATTAAGGTATGTGGGTAGCAGAGTATGGCATCTACTTTAAACTGTATGATTAACATTCAGAAGGATTTCTATAATTAGATATTACAGTACTAAGATAACACAAAGGTGCAGAAATCATACAGCTATCAAAGTCAGCTAATAAGCTGCCCTTTGCATTTATACACATGCTACTTGAGCTGGTGTCATTCCACCCTGATTTAAGGAAGCTGGGAGAGGGGAATAGCTGCATAATACACTGCACCCACACAGCTTGGGCTGAGAAAAAAAAATTCATGGGTGATTGGTCCTCAACTGCTTTTGGCCAGGAGCTTTTCTTTTGCTTGGCCTGAAAGTCAGTATTGGACACCGAAATAATTAAGCCCCCTTCCACTCCAGCTTTCAGGTTTTTATCTAAATGAAAAAAATGAAAATTCAGTTGGCATGGAAGAAACTCCTTAGCAGGTAACATTGATAGGTAACACAAGACAGAAGGTAAAAACTAGCTATGCAAGACTTACTCTTCCCCCTAAATGAATGGTGCTACACCTAATATAACTGCCACGATGGGTCTCATTTGGATACATATTACCCATAAACTGACTTTCTTATAAAGATCTACAAAGCTGGGAAAAAAATGCAATTCTGTGCAACAAGAGGGAGTGTTTGCATGGACATAGGTACATGTTGTGCCTTGACTAGTTACATAAACATTTTTCCTAGCTGAAAATTTTCATGTTTGGTCTGAGATCCAAAATAGAAGGAGAAGGAAGGAAGGAACTTAAAGTAACATGAATTCTGGGAAAAGATTTTAGGTCTATACATAGACAGCTTTCAGTAAATGCAGTTATATGAAAGATGACAAAACATGTAATATGAAATACAGAATTAAAACAACAAACGGAACAACCAAAGAGGTAGAACTGATAACCTTTGCTTGTAAGTTTCAAATATGGGTTGGTCACCCAAATGCATATGCCCTGTGACTGGGAAAGTTCCTATTGAACAATTTCGAAGACTGTGACTGATATTGTGAACACATTCAAACGATTTTATTTTCTTGCAACCAGGAAATAAAATCCCACTATCTGTATTAGTAACTGAATTGGTGTTCTTTTAATTGTCATGTATATGCCAATTAATGATACTAATTAATACGCTGGGTTTTACTTCAGTGCTGCTGTAAGAATCTGTTTGGCTATTTAGCTTTCATAAAGACTTCTGAATGTTTTCTTGCAATACAACCTATTTCCTTCAGAAAGGTAGCTAGTTCCTCTTTTGGTTACCATGCTAGCTTTTAACTTGCAGTACCAGGAGCAGGCAAACTGGAGGATGTGGTTTCTGAATCATACCTCTATCTCTGCCTCTGGCATCTCTTGAATAGGAATATGGAAAATCTGTTTCCCTCCTAACTAGAGGCTCCTGTTGAATATAATGTAGTGTGCTGCCTTGATTTTCATGTCAATGAAATGATTCTTCCCTCTAGAAATGTGTTCATGTTTTGTGTGAAGATTAGTAGCACTTTTCACCTTCTCCTCATGGAAGGTATTTATGGAAATGTTTCTCAGAACCAGTTGGTGGTGAACACGTGAGGTAGAAGGAATGTCATTACGTCTTTTCAGGCCTCTGCTTCTGGTCTCTTCGAGCTGGAATTTCTATTCTGTTGTAAACAATGGAAGTATCTCCTTTCCTCCTCCTTTCCGCCTGCCCTCCATCCCAGTCAGGCAGGAAATCGGGTTTGCTCCTCCTCTAGGGACCCTGCATGGCTCTGTGTGGCTTACATATTGGATCTCTCCCGATAACCAGGCAAGTCTTTTGTCGAGATAAATCCTGTTGATTGCAGCACCTTAGCTGTTGATCAGTGCAGCACACTCAGTGCCAGCAGCTGGCTGCAGGAAGTACTTTGGCCTGTGATCGTTTATGGATAGGTAATATTTGAGTTAGCAGAGAACAGATAAAGCTGACGGTTGAAAGTCACAAAAAGAAAACAGTTGTTTTTGCAAACTGACTAACATTTGCAGGGATTTGGCAGTGTGACTGCCAGCTGCTGCAGCTTGCGATTGAGGTCACCTTCTCTTTGTATATAAACATTAGTCATTTACTAAAGAATGTAAAAAACAGGTGTTCAGTGTTCACTGGTAATCTGTTCTTTTAATGGGATACTGTAAGATAGCACCTGACATAGAACAATTCCTTGTATGCCTGTTGTTATTAACACAAACACACTTGTACTGCTACTTATGCAGTGCCATTGGTATGCATGGTACAGAAAAGATAAACAAAATGACAGATGCTCAAGCCAGATGAAATTACAATTAAACTAATGACAGACAAAAATAAAGGAAGTGTGGCAGGAAAAATGTGAAAGAACATACAAATCACTGCAAGCTATGCTCCCTAACTTTTTTTTTTTAATTTAAAGAGGCAGTTGTGCATTTTATGGCTATTATGGAAATTGAAGGTTGAAGCTGCAAACTATTATCTACATGGATTTTGAAATGCAGAAGTGCTTTTCACACAAGAGGAGAGAAGATACTGAAGACCTAGAAACTTGCATGAAAAAACCTGCAGTGATTTGTGGAAAAAGGGAATTAAGCTGTCTCCGGAAGCTGTGCCCTCCAGAACAATTTGAAACTTAACGTTCCTATCAGCTGTATAACATAGCAGGACTTCTGATGCCATGATCCTGTCTACACTCAAATCTGCACATTTAGGTCGAACTGTCAGGAACAGACTTCATTAGATCATTTCAAATTTATGGGTAAACAAGTCCCAAATTAGGAAGGCATTTAAATAAAAAAATACATCTAAATGAGAGTATATAAATAAAAGTTACCTAATCGTCTACAGTAGACTTTAGATTTCTCTAAATGAGGTACACAGGACCATTTACATTTAGCTGCTTTGGCAGAGCGAAGACTTATTAGATGAGAGTCAGGCCTCCCTGCTTTCAGTGCACAGACCCATGTACCCACTGAGAATGAGATTCACCATCTGGTGCTGCTCCACAGCTTGCAGCTCAGCTCCTGCTCTCACACCCCCAATGGTGCTGCCCAGCCTTTGATTCCCCACCTTGGTAGTGGGGCACAAGGCAAAGGAATGGGGCACGTGTCAGCAGGGAGTGTCACCTCTCTGCATGGTGCAGGTAGCAGGCTCTAGCTAGAGGGTTCTTCATTCAACGTGGCACCCATGGAGCCAGAGGTGTCTGTTCATTTTGGTCAGGATGTAACAGCTGTGTTGAGGAGTGATCGGTTCAGGGCACATATATTCACGTGATGTTTCACATATGTTTACTATTATACCCTAAAAATGGACGGCCCTCTCTCCTGGTAATTGCAATAGGATGATGAAATTTATGTCACCATTGAAAAACACAGTATAGCTCTAAACAGAAGACACTGGACTTTCACTCTCCCAGGTATAAGGGGGATGCTAAAAATGAGAATGAAGAAACTGTGGTTGCTGATTATGGGCTAGTGTTTCAGAATGGCAGGATCCTGTTCTGCTGAAGAAGGAGCTTAAAAAGTCACCAAAGACATGTGTAAGGAAAGTGTGATGCAGCATAAGTCAGTGTAACACACAGTCTAACTGCAGTCTGGCTTTGTGCAGGTGTCATCAAACTGTGTTTTAAGGATTAGTGGGGTAGCTTTGAAGATACTAATGAAGCACTCCTCCTCTTCAAGACAAATTACACTGGGATGATACACATTCAGAAGAACAATGATTCAAATACAAAATCATCTTGATTTTCATTCAGGTATAAAAATACTCTTTTTTTTTTTAATGTAGGAGACAGACAAATACTTAAAAGACGCAAATTTTTGAGAAGATTAATTTCTTCCAAAAGAGTGTGAAGCACTCAGCTGGGGGTGTGCAATCAAGCAGCACCCTAGCAGAGCTAAAACATTTTTTTGCACTTGTGACAGCATCATTTTCTTTTTGTCACAAATTGTCGCAGCCTTGCAGCCAAAATTATTGGGATTTTGTTTCCATTGTGCACGAAGCATTTTTACACAATAATTCCATCTATTCTTAGCGACATGTTCTTTGGTGTGAATTCTATCTATTGTTAGAAAGTGTTTTTGAGAAAATATGCTTCTAATCTTGTGACTTCTTGCCTTGATATCAAGAGAGTTACTGCCAAATATGCAGTCATATCTTTTGTTAATAAAACCAAGTTACAGGGTCTATTAATAGAGTGGTAATAAATAATGGCGTTCTTAGGGGGGAGGATTATATGTCATTTTACTTCTAGTAAAATGATACTCCCAAAGGGTAATGATATTAGGAAAATTAGCTGCCATTAACCTAGTTCACATACAGACTGTCCCAGAGAAAAAGAATAACGCATTGGAATAACACCATGGAAAGGAAATGTCATTTATAAGTTTTTCCAGCCAAAAGAAAAATTCTACTATTTCAGTCCTAAAGATTACCACTGACATAGGCTTCAAGGGACACATTTTATACAGTGCAGTCCTTGTGACTTCATCATAATATTGACAGCCACAGTGGAGAAAGAAACCACAGTTAGGAACCTCACAAGGGAAAAGAGAACACCACCTGAAGTGGTCATGGCTCATTTTCTAGAGTTTTCTTTATTATCATAGCAGAAAATAGGACATCCTAAACATGCTGACCAAAACTTCAGCAGAGCTAATGGTTATAGAAAAGTGCATGCTAATACTGTATGTCAGCTGGGTGGCTACAGGAAGATCCAATGAACTACCATAGCTTTCATGCATACAATTATAACACTCTGAACAGTATTGTAAATTAACATTTTCTTTCTTGCCTTTTTTTCCTTTATTTTTTTTTTCTCTGTGTGACTTCCCTATTGTTGTATCAGATCTGATAAAGAAATTAAATCAGTATAATCTATAATCTTCATTTCAGGTATAGATTAAAATTATGTCTTGCCAGACTTAAGGAACATCACATATACTATTTGGTTTTGGGCTTTTTTTATGTTTTGGCTTGCTTTGGTTTTTTGTGTGATTTCATTCCATGAAACATTTGATGGCCTACAGATTTGTTTTCTCCCAATCATGCCAGTTATTGGCAGAAGTAGTTTCTGAAACCTACAAGACAATGAATCATTTAGTAGGCAGCTCACTTCTTTAGGACATCCAGGCCTGGAAGCTGGGCATGGCAACGTCCTTTCAATCTTTCATTTGGATGTCTGCAGGATACTGGCAACCGCCAAAAGGAAAAAGCAGCAGTCCCTCAACTTCCCCCACAGAAATTTCTGCTGGCAATCCCAGTGTCAGAGCTTGAGAAGGAAACACAGTCCTTAGACACTGCGAGTCTATTGTCAGTGGCATTGGTCAGTGCCATGCTGGTCATCCAGGAAGGTCCCTTCAGCTGCACTCTTAGTGTCGTTTCAAACCTTCCAGCTTTGGTTTTCATAGGACTTTGCATTTTTCACTTTTAAGTCCCAAAAGCTGGAAGTGTTTAGTGAATGAGGCAAGACACTGTGCAAAGAGAAAGTCTGGTGATTAAATCAGCTGCCTCCCACCCCAGAGAACTGGCTTGCAGGCCTGCCTTTGCCACAAAATTGTTCATTCATTGTGATGATGGACAGTCATGTATAACAGATAAAACTAAAGGTTGGTACCTTCATTATCTGCTTAGACAATTTACAGTGTATAATTCAGATCTGTAAAACTCTAGAGCTTCCAGAGCGAGAGTAGAGTCAATAGAGAGGAAAATACATTGACTTTTCTAGAGGGGCACAGAAGAGAAGCTCTTTCTGCTTGGAACCAGACCAAATCTGCAGTGTTATCTTGGCATGACACAAGGAGTTACTCAGCATGGATCTCCCCAGCAACAAACTCTTCTGAGGCTGCTGACCTCAACATAAGAATTTTTGTGAGCAGAAAAGGCATTGGATCAAATGATGAATAAACCCCTAGATTTTTATCTTTGTGCCAGATTGTGTTTAGTGACAGAAGTTCCCTGCTGGATATTGATATCAATTCTCAGCAGATGCTTTTCCTTAGACTGCATTAATGCTACACCAAGTAGAGAAATACGTTTTTGACCATACTAGGCATTACAGAAACTTGCCAATTTTTCCCTAGGAAAGGTAAAATAAAGGAAAATAGCCTTGATTTTACCATTTTGATTTTAAAGGGCTGAGAAATCTTAGAATTAAATTTAAAAAGATAATTATAGTTTTTAAAATACTGGAGAAAATCTAAAATGGTCAGTTGAAATGATAATTTAAACTTTGCTTAATGCTATATGTGATCCACTGAGAATATTAATCCAGCCATATTTGAAATATAATCTCTGGGGTCAGTTTAAATGTTAACATTAATGTAAATTTGACAAGAACTTGAGGATATCTGAGCTTCAGAGGCTCTCAGAGCACACTGAAGTCTTCTGTCTAGGAAATTTGTCTAGGTAGTTTTGGTGAGATGATGTTCGCTAGGGGATGATGTAGGACAAACATTACACAGGGCAATCATCCAACTAATTTTGCTTATTTTTATTTTGCTGTTTTTAACCCTTGGTCAAAGGTTGGACTTGATGATCTTGGAGGTCTTTTCCAACTTTAATGATTCTATGAAATTAAAGGGATTAGAAATTCTTTGCATATATCCCATAGCAATGATCTGTTACACCACTATAAAATACTGACTTGATATATGAGGATGCTGTTGACTCAAAAGAACAATATCTATCCAGATGGGTTGGCAGTGCTGTCCAGAAGAAAAAACCCCAAAACTCAGCTAAAAAAATTAATTAAAAAAAATCCCTGAACAAATATCAGTGACTGCTATGTAAGAGGAACTCTTCTGGTTCTGAATGTAATACTCCTATAACACTAATATAATAGTACTATGGTTATGTTTTTCTGATCTGGCCACGCTGGGGAATTCTGTAGGAAATTCTGCTGTTCTTAGCCCTTTGGGGGTTCTGAGATTCAGCATTTCCACTGCGTGTGAAAAATTGACTGAAGGCCAAAATAAACCATTAAATTGTATTTTTGCCTTAATTTCAGAAAGGACAGGCTAGTGGGGACTATTATCCAACCCTGTTTTCTAATTTATTGATCAGCCATCATGTGAATGGGGCAGGTATCACTTCAGTCCAGGTTGTGTGAAACAGAGAGATTTCTTCCTCCATAAGCCTGGCAATATGACAAAAAACATATCATAGCAAGGATAGAGGGGGAATATGATGTTTCTGCATGGAGAAGACAGAAACTAATCACAGTTTCCTTTAGGACCACAGATAGCAGGCATCAGCTGCTAATAGCATGAAGGTTCAAACAGTAATACTCTTCTCCACATATATCTTTGCCACATATATTGTGGATGCTAAAACAATTGGATTAATTCAATAAAGAAAGTCCCTTGGAAACTGTTGAATACAGGGATAAGAGCTCTGGATAAGAACATCTTGAGCTGAAATTTGCTGAATATTGGAAGACAATTCTTGAAAAATGTCATTACGTGTCTGATTTGTCCTTGTATTCCCCTGGGCATCTGGTAGCAACCACTGTTAGAGACACAGTACTAGGCTGGCTGGACTTTGGTTTGACTTGTTAAAATAATTCTCAAGTTTCAGAGGTATTGTATGTGTGTGTGTGTATATATGTTTTCATTATCCAAATCACAATGCACATTGCCAGTGTTACTCTTGTCTTACTGAACTGGAATGTATACATACTGAAACACATGGGAACTGGCATGTTTCTTTAGAGGGAAAAAAAAAGAAAGGGCTGTTGTGGGGGGTTTGTGTTGTTTCTTTTCCTAAGAGCAAGGAATACCACAGACAATACATCTTTGGATGAAAATGAAAAATGAACTGTAATAATGTGCTTATGTAAAGCAAAATTGGACATATTCTACACAGCAAACATCTTGTGTTGGAATAAATATCTCTCTGGTGATGTCAATGTGAGAACAAGGACTACAGTGTTGTTGAACTAATTGGGAGTCACTGAGCGAATGTGCTGGGGAATCTTGCAGAAAGCCTATATATGGTAATTTATCTAGAAACTTCTCCATTTCTGTTTTGTATAAACTTTATGCAGGACACTGAATACATTTACCATCTTTCAAATGGACACAAGACACACACCAGCCTTCAGGCCTTCCACCAAGCACCCTGCCCAAGTGGTAAGCAGCACCAGCAAGAGTGAAGGGTCTCCTCACTGTGTGGTGTCACAGCACTGCACTGGCTCTAAGGCCAGGAGACAAAAAAACATCTCCTGTTGAGGCTGAAATGCAGTGGACTGTGGTCATTAGGTGTATAAAAGCATGCTGGCCTCAGGGGTTTCTTTGTAAAATCTAACAGGACAGATAACTCTCCCTTACTTTAAGTATACAGTGAAATGAAATTCCGGAAGGTAGTTTTTTTCCTCCAAGTTTAATTCAACTAACACTTGAAAAAAAATCCAGCAAACTTCAACAAAATTTTTTTTAGAGAAGCTGCCCTACAGCAACTTGCTATGATGATACAAGTAACATAAAATTGCCATTCCAGCCAGAGAAGTTACTATAATATAGGGTAAATACAGTGCAATAAGCCTTAAACTATAATCTCAGACCGCTGAAATATATTTTTGCATTCTGGAGTTCACAAGTGTCTCTGCTCACATCTCCACAGGTTCTCCCTAGCACCCACCATCTTCTCCTCCAGGTCCTCCTTGTCTCTTTGGGTCTTCTAGGTCAGCTCCATCCTGTCTTCCACCATCCCACTTTATTTTGGGCATGCAACAAGTCAGACTGAATCCATTACTTAACATTATTTTCTAAATAAAAAGCAATAGCAGCATGAATAATGAATCAAAAGGAATTAATAACATGGCAGCATACAATCATATTGCAAATGGTTTGAACGATTAAATTGTTCCAGGTCCTCTGCGGCCAATTGCAGAGACCTGGATGGAGGAGGAAAAAACAATTGTCTTCTGCCAGGAGAAGCTGTTAAATTCCTGTGAGTGAATGTGGTCCTGACTTAATTACCACTTCCAGGAGCCTATTTATAGTTGTCTGGGAAAGCACTTAAGTGAAATAGGCTTAAGTTTGCAAATAGAATAAGTGGGTGAGTATTCACAGTGAAGACAGAGATGAGAGAGAGGCAGCTGTGGAATAAGTACCCCCTACCCTCTCAAGCCCTTTGCTGGGATGTTAGAGCAGGAGTTTTATATTGACTGAACTAGCTTGACAACTCATCAGATCTCTACAGAGAATTTTAAAAATCTAAAATTTTAAATGTGCAATTTATGCACAGTTACCTCATGATGAGCTTCAGACTTGAAAGTTGGCTGGGACAGAATGTACCACAGGAAGGCACATGAAAAATTTCTTGTCTCTATGAGAAAAAAGAAATTAACAACTTTTCATAGCTATAAACATCTGAAATGTTTTAATAGATAAAATGCTGAATCTGGGCGTTTAAATGGTTGGCAAGACGAGGTGTAGCATGAAGAATGGGATTTGTCCAGGGTAACATGGTCAGTGGGATTTCCTGAGTAAGAGCACTTACGCTGTTTGAAGCAAATACTACTGACAGCTGATAAATAAGTCAAGTGAAATGTTATATTAGGAATGATAAAGAGAAATTCACATTGCCTTTATCCCAGGCCTTTCAGAGACAAATGAGTAGGTGCCATGAAACAGAGGATTAGAAAGGGATATGTAAGATGAATGCAAGCAGGCCTGCACACTTAGGGAATTGATCTATATTTAAATCTATTGCTACAAGTATTTAATATCTAACTTCTTTACATTTCATAACTTTTTGCTTGCAGCTAATACAGTCTGATTAAGCTGTGAAGCCTAGATGAGTATTATATCTTACTGTTTCTATGTAATTTGGTTTATTTAAAATTTTATGTTCAATAATTCCTCCTATGTATGGTGTATTAAATCACTGTCATAAACGAAGAATTTTGGCATGCCATGGAATTTCAAATGTGCATTATAAAAGCATATTACAAACATATTTCAATAGTTTATGGGCATAATGACAGGAGAAAAAAAGAGTTGTGTATACATTTCATTGCAGTGAGTATCTAAGCACTTGAATTGCATTCATTCAAAAGGTTAACCACAGCCTTAAATGCTTGAACTAAAAATACTGTAAGATACTATTATGTGTCTTAGTAGACACATAGACTTAATAGACACAATAAGACTTAATGTGTCCAGATGTACTGTTCTCTTTGTCATCCACCTCACATGTCATCTATGCATACTATGCACCATGGCAATGCAAGTCTTTGTTATTTCCCTACCAGGAAGTGAAGCATCAAACAATAGCTTGTTATTATTTATTTCCTCAGCTGGATGTGAACTACTGACCCAGAGACCATAACTACAGACCTTCCATGGTCCATTTAATTAGAATTATTGTGAAGAAAAGGAGCACAGGGGGAATATCAGTTATTACAAAAGGCTTGTAGGATTACTTCTCCTTTTATCAGATGACTTGTTGCTGCAGAATAAATGTCTCCTGATAAAACACTTTTTGTTTTGTTTGCAAAATTTTTCAGTTATACTTCATATTAGATTCAGACACTGATTCAGGATTTTCAGTCTCTTTTCTATGTGGAAATACTCTGCCCCAAGAAAAGTGTCTTACCAGACCTGCTTGATGTGTAGAGGGGAATATTTGCTTCCTTCATGGGTACACAGACACAGCTGCTTACTCTGTATCCCATCCTGAAAGCCCTCAGGGATTTTACATTTCTGTTTTGTTTCCTGACACCTTTCACACCCATAGCTGAGCCAGAGAATGATCATCATCAGATCCTCTATTCCTGGAGCTCTGCTCTTGGCTGCTGACAGTGAGCAAGAGTTGAGCGTTTGCTACTTTTTGGTTCCTCCAAAGTGGATGACTGTTGATTTCCCTTCCTACTACAAACTGTACCTGTCATCTATTACACCATTCCTGAACCCCTATATAATCCATGGGCATTGGCACTTGTCCAGTTCAACTACCATATCAGTTGCTACCCCATGGAAGGGATAGTGTTTCACCTTGTTCCATATACTTAAACCCAAGTGTCAGATCTCTGCTTTGCCCAGCAAGCCACAGAAAGTACTTCAGATGCCACATCAGCTTGAGGCTGCAAGAGTGGGGCAGCCGATATGGTTTCCACCATGCTGGAGACTGCTTGAATCTCCATATAGCAGCCCAAGGAGGGTCTCCCCTGAGACAGATATCTCAGCAGTCAGGCAATTCAACTAGCTAATACATTGTCATACGCAGTGTGCAGATTGATTTGGTTTGGAGAGATGGGCCTTACATTTCTTTCTATGTATATGTGTAATATATATGTGTATACATATCTCTATATCCTCCTTATCTTTGCATTTATATTTTTGCATACACATTTATGTGTGGTGAACAGAAAAGACCCAAAGGGACAGACCTAATGAAAAACTATGTCCCAGCCTCTTATGATTTTCTTCTGTTGGATGTGGGAAAAGCAGTAAGCCCCAGCTCACAGGATGAGTGTGATAACTGGCCATGTGGACAATCATGATGAAGGAGCCTTCACCTTGCCATTCCAGAAGACATCTATGATCACTGAGAAGGGATAATTTTTAGTTAGGTGTCAAGACACTATAAAGGTCCCACACAAGTTGGACAATCTGAGAAATGGGAAATAAATTGCAAATAAATGCTCACAATTAGAAGATGGGGAAGAGATATCAGTTCTGACTGGCTGCTATTTTCTAGTAATTGTGAAAAAGAAGTGGAGTGCCAAAATGAGGTTGGGATTTTCATGCAGAATTAAGGACTTTTCCTGTGGACAGTGGGAAAGCTGGAACTTGTTACCTACAACCTACAGCAGGAAATGTTATCTGCATTTTCTATTGAAAATGTTGTGATATCAATTATGGATCTGGGTATAAGAGTGTATAACAGAGAAGATATCTAGCTAGACTATAAACACTGAAGATGACAAGGGAGGGCACATGAAGAAAAGCTGCTTATGTAATTTTGAGTTAATGGGAATAGGTGTGCCTGAGGAATGAGTGAATGTGTAAGCAATGTTTGTGGGTGGAAAAAAGAGTGGAAAGAAAAGAAAACAGGGACGGAATGAAGGTGTGCAAAACACGTGAGAACTGAGATGTGTATTATGTATACATGGAGAAGATATAAGTGAGACAAGGGACTGAAGTAAACTTATGTAGATATAGCTTTATATGAAATATGATATATTGCCATTTGTGCAGATTGATTAAAATATGCACTGCAAGCATTTTAATTTCCTGTGGCAGACTTTTACCTCTTTTAAGTCAAAATGTTCTGTGTTATTACCTGGTCCATGCTATGCTGGTCATCTTTGTCTGGCAGAGTGGTTTCTTTCTGCAACACAAACCAGAGACATACTGTGTTGCACGAGTTTCTCTGTCTCTCTTTTACATTTACCCCCTGCAAGTATGACAGACATAGAAGAGGAAGGAAAATAAAAGGGAGGGAGCAGAGACGCAGGCCTGGAAGGGTTTCACTGTAGGGTAAGGGTGGCACAAGATGGCTTGCAAATTAGTACTTTGGCATGAATACTACAGTGACCTTTTCAGGTTCTTCTCTTCTTGCCTTTTAATGTTACTCAAAAAAAATCCTTGGTTCCTGAATGCTTTGTTCATTTCCTCATGCGGAATGGGCAGAAGGATGAGGTAACATCCGAGGAAGGGTACTGTTCTGGCCTGGAAAATAATTGAGAGTTCCTGCCTGGCATCTTGGCATGAGTATGCTGCAGACAGAGGGAGTTTCTATTCCTGTGAGGCAAGTGCTGGCCCTATAATTTCCTACTGGTTACTGTAGGCAGCTCTGTACACAGTTGGCTGGACTCTTGGAATCAGGTTTTTCAACACCTTTATTCTAAGCATTTAAGAAGCTTCAGCTCCTAACTGAAGCTAATGATTTTCCTAGATACAGACTAATAGTTAGATCTGAAGCTTAGGCCAATTTTAAATCTAAGTTTTTTAGGACATGTTTTCACATTTAGCCTGCAAACTGTGTCGAGGCAGAATCTTGTTCATGTTTTAAGATGTGGCAGAAGCAGCAACATGCACCTGAAGATCTTACACCTGTCCTTTACATAGCAGCATATGTATCCTCAACTGCATTTATAATGAATCCATGGGATCCGGGCCACACTGGACATACTGCTCATGTTTTACATGGAACATGTGCATCATTATTCTGTGTGAGAAACCACAGCCCAGCCAAGTCCTTTTCTGGCTCTAACGTAGAGCAATTTGCCAAAGTTAAGACAAGAATTTAGCTGAAGGGCTATGTGCAGAATGAAATGTTCCACACTCAATCCTGATACTTCCCCTCTTGCTTACTGCTGTATTGAGCTCCTGGCCCTTACGTGAAATCTTTTTGCTTCCTTCATGGTCAGTTCCACAGTTTCTGCAACCTCCATCTACTGGTTCTTCACTGAAGCTTAACTAGCTTTTGGGACTCTGGGGACTGATGAGGAAGAACCAGCCCATGTTGGAGGGCAGTGCTGCACGTATCCTCAGCAGGGCTAATTAGTCTTAGAGGATTATTACAGCACCCTGGCTCTACTGCTTCCAGGTATTATGAACTAGTCCAGTGTCTTGGCGTGGTGCTGAGCTGTGCAGCCATTGTGCTAAGGTAATTGCTGAGCAGACATTTAAAGCAATGAAGGGAGAGTTGTTTGGGATTCTTTTAAAACAAAAAAGTCCAGTGTCTCAAAAGATTAATACAGACATAGGCCATTTGAGAATGCCTATCTCTGCTAAACAAAACTGCTGAAAATCTCCAGACATAGCAATAGAAACTGCAACAACCAAAACATAGCTTGTACCATGCCTTAACTCTGTCCCCTTTGAAATACTCCTCAAACCCATCTGTAGCACACAAGCAGCACCTTGCTCCTGGAGATACTGCTGAACTCTTGGGACTGCATGAGACAGCATGACAGTGTTTGCTGAAGCAAACTCTCTGTTCAGATGAGCTGATCTAAACACAAGCTGTCGTGCTTTTGAAGATCAGATCTGCAACCTCGCATTTGCTGAATTTTACACTTTTACCACATTTTAAATCCCCTTCACCTTTGCCCTCAGAGCTTCCTATACTGCTTTGCTCTCATCACTAAACCCACCTATTAATCTCCTATCACACCTCACTGCTGACAGTAGTTCTAGAAAGAAGACTATAGTCTACTACTATTGAAATGACCTATAAAACAGGTAAAATGTCACATCTGTTCTGTTATCTATACTGCCTCTCATGCACTGCTCTTGGATGGGGGGGAAAGAGAGGAGAAAGGCCTAAGAAGTCAGGAGCAGAAGTCCTCTAATTTCCTGCACTTATAACCACAGTGCAGCAATTAATGTTCATAGAGACGTAACTTAAAACGGTGAATGCAAGTGGAACATAATTGGAATTGCAATATAATCCCTAGCAGAGTATTGCCAATTTCAGGGGGCTGAGTTAAGGTTGTTTGAGAATATATTGTTAACTCCTTTCCTAGTTTTCAGAAGCTTAGCCTGCATTACCTTAACACTTTGACTCCCGAGTTTCAAGGGTTTAGCCGAAGGAAGCATCCTGCAAAGGCACAGAGTACCACAGGCCAACTTGAACTCTGTTTTAACGACGTTTTTGTGGGATTTAGATCTAGATGCTAGCTGGAGCTCTGTATTGTGGTCTCCAGCAGGCTCAGGTCAAATCAGACACAGTTCTGGGTGGCAGAGTGGGGTTAAGGGACCACGTTGAGATGTCAGGCAAATCAGATGTATAATTTTCCACGCTCCATTATCCAAGCACGGATACAGCAGGATCTCCGTAACTCGTACAGTCTCCAACGCCTCTCATCCATCACCTTTAGAGGCTGTGCCGCTCACCCCATCCCTTCTCCGTGTCCCCGTGCGCACCCAGACCCGCTCAGCACGGCCGAGGCTTTTCGGCGGGCGCCGGGGGACACACGACCCGGCGAGGGGACTACACCTCCCCCTTTTCCCGGCGCAGGCCCCGGGGCAGGGCAGGAC
>NW_008651409.1:0-21224 GCF_000695815.1 Acanthisitta chloris
TATTTATATAGATATATATTGAAAATCTATATATTTACATATTTATTTATTCATGGATTTAGACATGCTAAATTTAGAAACTAATCATAGGATCTTCCTGATTCTGGGAGCCAGGAAAGGAGTGTTTGAACCTTTTTTTTCTTTTTTGCAGCCAATACATGTATTTCTATCTTCTTAGCATCCAATGTCCCTGCTGGTCCTTCAGGAGGGATCCAGCTGCCGTGGCATGGGGAAATGCAGCACTTTGGATTGTTTTCCAGGCCTGAGAGAGTGACTAGCAGGATTTACTGCATTTATGGGTGTTAGGCTGCTCAAGAACATGGATGGCAGGAGAGGAGCCCAAGGCAAAGCTGAAACCACAGTAATCCCCTTTAATAAATAGTGGAGGATGTCCTGGATGGTCATGAAGTTTCCATGGGAATTTTATTGGAACTAGAGGGGATGATTCATATGAAGAAAAATGTCCTTTTCCCCCTCATTCCATGTCCCTTTCCTTGCAGAATAGATGTGGCTCAACCCTGCAAACAAGAGTGTTTGGACCTTGTCATTGCTTGTGTTCTGGCTCTTGTTTTCTCCCTTATCCACTTGTCCAGGAGATAAGGACAATAAACAGAAGATGGAGGAATGTTGCTTCCCTCCTGCCCCTTCAGGAACACCAAGCTGCTCTGCTGGGTGAGCAAACAACAACTGGATGTATCTTTGCAGCTCTGCAAACCCAAACACGTTGTGCATTGTGTTCTGCCTTTGACACCATGCCCAGATCCTGTGCAAATTCTCCTAGGCAAGTGAACAGATTTTGGTCTTCTATCCAATCTGCTCAGATTTATTTGTGAAAACGGTTTGGAATCCCAAAATGTAAGCACAGCCTGAGTCTGCAAATTGCAAATGATGCAGCCCATGGGTGGTGTAAACCACAAAAGAAAAGGCTTAAACCCTCTGAAATACAACTTGGGAATATTTTAGTATTCTTGTGCTGTTACAGAAAGCTTATCCCAGTTTTCCTCCTGTCACTGCTCCAGAATCTGCTACAACTCATAACTCAAAAGCCATAATAGCTCTGAAACTCAGGGTATGGGTTTTGTTTGCTTGCTTTGTTGTTTTTTTTTCCCTGCTCCCGAGGAATACATTTCATTAATGGTTTTATCAAATAGGTGAACAACTTCCTGGCTGGTCTGTTGTTTCTCAGTCACAGAACTGGAGCTGCTTGTAGCAACATGGATTATTCTCACCTGCTGTGCAGCCTTTTGGAACATACCTAAAACCTGAGTGTGGTTTGTCACCATCAGCTTAATCAGGAACTTTATGACCTCCTGAATGACACATAGGATGCATCTAATTGACTGGAAGGATTATTAATTGGCTCTCCTGAATCAGCAAGGGTGTGCTCAAGGCTGTTCAGAGTTTCCAGCTATCCCCACTGGGTCTGCTCTTAACACAGACCCCAAAATCATCCCAGAATTATGGCTCTATGTCAGATAAAGCTGTAGAAAGACAGGTGACACTGCTCTGCTGACCACACAGTCTACACAAAGCCACATTTTGCCCTTTATTATAGTTACTGATGTCCTAGAGAAGAAATTGTTCCCTGTGAGGTGCTGAGGCACTGGCACAGGTTGCCCAGAGAAGCTGTGGCTGCTCCATCCCTGGAAATATTCCAGGCCAGGTTGGATGGAGCTTGGAGCAACCTGGGCTGGTGCAAGGTGTCCCTGCCCATGAGATAATCTTTCAGGTGCTTCCAACCCAACCCATTCCAGGATTCTACTCTAAAAACAAACCTAGAACAGAGTGTGTTAAGGGCTGGCACATACAGGAGCTGAGCTCACAGGTGAGACTGAGATAGATAGATAAATAGATAGATAGATAGATAGATAGATAGATAGATAGATAGATAGATATTAGCTACCTCAAGTAAATAGCAAAACTAAGATGAAATAAACCTCAGAGCATTTACCAGGCTGGATGTATATATGGACACTTCTCTAGGAGTTTTCACATCACACCTCTCAGCTGCAGCATAGAGAACGTCCTCAAGTATAAACAGAAATTCATATTAAACTCCTTTTTATTTCTTGGCAAAATGTCCATCTGGAGTCAAGTTTTCCTGCAATGTTTTGATGTGTTAGTGCAACAGGATTTACTAAAGTGTTTGGGAAAACTCACATCAAAAAAAAAAAGAAAAAAAATCAGAGTTTTGCCAAATGATCATAATCTGCAGCATTTGATAGTTGAAATGCATTTGGCAGTTATGGCAGTAAATCACCAACATAGCAGGGCAGCTGGAAAATATGAACGATGTAGGCTCAAGATACAGAAAGAACACTAAGAGGTCCCAAATTTAGAATTTTAAATGTGATTTTACCACAGGTTCTGACTTACAAATTTTGACTCCTTGAGTTTGCAGCACTGGAACAAAGTCACATAAAACTTTTGTGCTTGCTGTCTGGGAGCCTCATCCCAAGTCCATTAAAATCCCAAGGGACTGATTATTTCATTGGCTTTTTCTAAACTTTGGGGGTGGATTAAACCCCCAAATACACACAAAACCTTCAGGACAAGAGGATAAAGTTTGTCTCCATCCCACTCTCCTTGGCTTGGTGTATGCAGAGCTTTACCTGCTGTGCCAGTGCTGCCCTGAGCAGGAACAGGTTTTTGAGCTGGGGTTAAAGTGCACAAATCTCTGCCACAAATACTGATCTGTGCCAGTTTTAGAAACTTTGAACTTCTTCTCCAAACATTTGTTCTCTAACTGAATCACACACATGTTCTCAGAAAGCCAAAGGGAGAGGGATGCAAGAGGAGCCAAAGGGAATATGATCAAAAATGTCAGCAAATATTAACAGAACGTATTTATTTATTTGCAGTTCCTGTCTGTCTCCAGCATTAGCAGCAATAAGCAAGAGAAATTTCAAGCACAGCCAGCTCCTGATATCATATCTGCTTATCCTACTGTTTATTTTTTCCCATCCTCTCCAGCTCAGATTAATCACTCCAGTCTATAGATGGAAAATGGACTTTCAATTGTGCTTTGCCAACACAGTAACTCCTTAGGGCAGTTCTCTCACCTGTGCTTCACTTTGCTCTGCTTGGAGTGAAAAGAACCTATGAAAACAAACCAACCTTGTAAAAAATCACCTTGTTTAAGAGCACTAAGGAGAAGTTCCCAGCAGTTGTAGCCTGCTGGTTCCCTAATTGGATGCTTTGCATATTGCCAGCATTTCAAATATGTTTTCCAGGAGGAAAGAGTTTTGCTTTTTTTTGTAATCCTCCTGCTACGTTTGGAGCATAATCTCTTGCTAAACACAGTTTATATTGATTGGTCATAGTGCTGCTTGCAAACTTATTGTTTAGCCACATCTGTTATTTTTCATATAGGGACTTAATCCCCCATAATTAACTCCTGGCAGGCCTGATTTTCCCAGACTCCAGGATTTAGCAGAGCCTCTTCCCTATCTCACCAGAGGTGCTCAGCACCATGCAAGTCTGCACCCTAAGAGGGGTACCTTGAGTTCAAGGAGGTCTTAGTAGTTATGAAACACTGTAATTGGGTTTATTGGAAGTGATCTAAAAATTGTATGTAATCAGATGTGATTAATCTCCTTTTGATACACCCATGTGTGCAGTGGCTGAGGCCTAATGATAACCCAGTCAATGTGAGCACAAATAACAAAGTATTGATTATTGGGAAGAAGCTTCCCTCTCCCCAACCTGTGCAAATTACCCTTTTCATATAAAACAGATCAGACTTTTATGGACCCAAAGATGGATAGTCTCACCCAACAGCTGCATGAAAAGAGGGGTTTTGTCTAAGGAGGACTTGCTGGGGCTTTGTCAGGAAGATTTTCCACTGAACACTGCCCTAAAGGATCCTCCTGGCTGATCTTCTTGGGAATAAGCCTTTCCTCACACTAAACCCCATGAGAGTCTTTGCCTCTCACAGACCACAGAGCTCCAGAGATGTCAGGGTGTGCTCAGGAGCCTTGAGCTGCCTCCTGAGTCCTCTGTGATCACCTTAGCAGCTGCTAAAATGTTCTAGACAGACCAAATTGGTGATTTCCTTGTGGCCAGGCCTGATCAGCTCCTGAGGTTTGTCACTGTCATCAGGGCTGTGCTGAGCACAACAAACACCATTCTGGCTGGACCCCAAAATGTCACAGTGACAGCTAAAACCTCACACACCAGGAACAGTCTCTATGTCAGTACAGACCTCACTGCGACACATACTGAGTCTGTACCTGTGCAAAATTGGACAGATTTCTCTATAGTGTCAAGTACTGCTAGTTAATTAAAATTATTAATGCAGTTGGATGAAAAAATAATGGAGGAGATACTCAGCAGACATAAATATTCATGGCTTCACTGAGTACCAACAAGTTAAACTTGTTTACAGCAGCTCAGGGAATTAAACAACTCCATGCAGTAACATTTCCTATGGAACAGCACATGGGAGAGAGCACTGAACAGCACAGCCAAGAGCAGCAAAACCTCCAACAGATCCTAGGGTGACCTCTAGGACTAATGCCAGCCCTGCCCTCCACTGCCAGGAAAGGCTGCTGTCTGGTAAGGCTGATGTGCCAACCAGCTACACCAGATATTTTAAGGCAAAAGAAATTGATTTGTCTTTGAGAATCCTCTGAGCACTGAGTGAGCAAAAGGCACTGGACATGGACTTGGATAATTAGGAGCCAAACAAGAGACAAATGTTGCATTCCTGGGAGCAAGAAGCTGATTAGAATCATAGAACCATCAGGGTTGGAGGAGCTGTCTAAGATCATCAGGTCCAACCATTAACCTGTCACTGCTGTAAATCCTAAACCATATCCTCCAGTGCAGATCCAGACTCCTCTTAAACACCTCCAGGGATGGTAACTCCACCACGTCCCTGGGCAATATCCCAGTGCCTGACCACTGGGAAATCGTTTTTCCTAACACCTACTCTGATGAAGGCACTAAAGGGAAGAGCAGGTGCCAGGAGGGTCACAGGGTGAGCCAACAAGAAGCAGCACATACACCTTGTGCCCCCTCAGACTGTCTCCTGTGTGTCCCTGCCCCAATCCTTCACCACAGACCAGATCCCAAAGCCCTTTTGTGTCTATCCTTTTAACCCACCAACAACTGTCCAAGCAAAGGCTGATGTGCAAATGAGCTCTGGTTTGGGTGCAACACCTGCTTTGATTTTGGGAAGTTGGGAGCTGACCCAGTGAGCTGGAGCAGGAAGAGAGGACAGTGACTCCTGTTTCCCAGTGTAATAAACAAGCAAAACACACTATTTGCAGCTGTAAAGCTGCCAGGTATTCAAATGTGGCTTTGTACAGCACAGACCAGGAGATAGGAGCCAATTTATTCATGAAAATCTCAAATTTAGCTAAAGACTCTGTCCTGCCTAATGCCAGCATGGGTTTGCTGGAATGATTGAGGCTCCAGTTTTCTCACATCTGTGAGGAATGCTTAGACATTCAAGTTTAAAAATAAAACTATCACTCTGGGCAGGATTTGAACATTTTTTTGAGGGAGTGTGGGATGCTGGGTGGGTGGATTAGATAGTAATCAGTTGAATAAACTCAGCTGAGCTTTGAAAGTTAAACTTCAAGCTCTCCAGGCAGATTTGCATGGTGGGACATAAAAAAGAGCTGAATTGTGCCTGGCATGATCTGGTTTATTAAGGTGTACTCATATAAATGCACTTCCATGCAATCATTTTTATGAGCTATCCAAGTGCTTTAAAAACATATAAATGACTTAATAATATGCCTGAGAATTCCATGAGGATAATGGACAGGCAGGGAAGGAAGGCACAGAAGGGTTGGGTTGAGCAGGACTATACAGGAGCAAATGCCACTTTGGGGAGTTAAGTGAATGAAATTTGTCCTATTGGTTATTGCCAGAGGAGGAAGCTTTTCCTACCCAAAAGAAATGTCATTCCAGAACATAAATACACAGTAACAAAAAGGAATATTTTTATGTGCTAAGGCATGTTTGCCTTTGTTACCCATTTTGCAGCCAAGTACGTGCTGTGTTTGTGCATTCAGATTCTCCTGCTATATTTAGCAAAGTCTTTTATCCTACACCCTTTTCTGCCTCTTTCCACACAGAAACATTCAAAGCAACATCTTTCCAGAGCATGTAAAGAAGTAACTAATGATATGCTATCGAGGAAGAAGTGTTCTCCTAGAGGAGACAGTTTCCTTTCAGAGGCACAAAAACAAACCCTCTATTGAATCCTTGCTCAGAGCTTCATATCGTTGCTTCTTTCTTTATTTTCCCAGCCTTAAAACTGCACATGAGGCTGCACAACGTGCTCCAGCGTTTCCACAGTCAGCCTGACATTCATCCCTGAATCAAGGGAAGACAGAAATTCCAACCCAAGTGTTGAGAGAACACAATTCACTAGGTCACTTCTTCGCAGGGATTTCTTTGTTACAAAGGGTTTTGGCACTCTACATATGCTCCAGTTCATTTCACTCCATGAATATGAATTTATTACCGAGGATGCATCCCTGCCACTAGTGCATAATCAGGCTGCTTAAATGTTCTAGTGGAAACCAAATATTCCAGGAATCCTAAACATTCAGCACAAAGATAGGGCAAAAAGAGCTTTTCTAATGCCACTGAAAGGCTGCGATACACTGAGCTTTTCCAGTAAAACAGAAGTTATGCCCATGCTGCCTGCAAACTGCATTTCTCTCAGTGGCACAGCCTCTCCTAAGCCCTGTGGAAGGGCAGGTAATGTTTTCAGCTTGCCAGATGTGGCAGCTCTTTCCTAAATGTTGCATTGCACTGTTACGAGCCTTGGCTTGTGTTAACTTGTTGTGCTTGAAAGCAAATTTGCAGGCAAGTGGAACTCGTATCCCTATCTGTCAATAATTCCTCATCACACTCCACAAAAAAAAGAAGAAAAGTCGTGGCTCTCCTTTTTCCCCACCCCCTGAATGTGAAATCGCAGTAAATCACTCACCAGCACTGTTTAGCATATAAAGCAGAAAACTTCAAAGCCAAGCAGCCTTTTCTCTCCACCTATGAAATTCCAGACCACGCTCCGAAATTCAGGGAAATCTCCTCGGTCTTTCTCCCCCCGGTTCAGAAAGCCTTGGCGATGCATATTAAAGGGCTGCTGGCAGCTCCCATTGTTTAAAACTGGACTGATTAAAAAAACATTTGGGGACAGAAGTTTTTCTACGCTGAGTGAGAAACACTCCCCTGGAGCTGCCACCTCCTTCCCATCCCAAATCCATCGGCATTGCTTCACCCCCTGAATTCCACGGCAAGATTTGTCCTTCTTTTGCCAGAACTTCCCTTGGGGTTTACTCAAAGAAACAAACCCACGTGTGCTCACTGCCACTTTATTGTCTTTCCGTGGACTCTTCCCAAATCTCTTCCCAAATCTTTTGCAGATATGAACTCATCAATGAGGTTGGTTTTCCTCCAACGTGCAGGGAAAAGGTTGCCCACGTTCTTAGACTAGAATATGTTGGTCTGGTTTTCCTCCAACATGCAGGGAAAAGGTTGTCCACGTTCTTAGACTAGAATATGTTGGTCCCTTTCAACCCAAATCATTCTGTGACTCTTTGTCTTACATCAGATAACATAATAATCGAGTAAAATTCTTCTGCCCAAATAAACGAAACAACTGTAATTTATTCTGCTCAAATAAACAGAATAACAATTAATTGCTCCCAAATAAACACAACGATAACTATTAATTTATCCCAAATAAACACAACAATAACTATTAATTTATCCCAAATAAACACAATAATGAATTTATCCTAAATAAACAGAAGAACTAATTTATCCTAAACAAACCAACCCTAACAGTTTGCCCAGGTTCAATGAGATCTTCACATCAGTATATTTGATGTGCAGGTTGCCTCTATGTTTCCTACAGCAGTGACAAGACATTCCAACCTCTTTCCCACCCACTCCCCTCTTTCCTGCCCCAGCCAGACCTCAGCACTCTAATTTACATAGACTCTCTAAGTCTCTAAGATCGCGAAGATTGTGTTGTAATCAGCCAAATTAACTTTTAGAGAGAATTTCTTCCCTGAAGCAAACACATCATCACTCTATGCCCTGGATCCCCCAGCACTGCCAACCACCCATCCCTGTGAGGAGGAGCAGGTCCACAGTCCATACTGACTTAGGGGGTGGTTATTTTCTGCTGCTGAAATTAATTTCTTCACATACACTCAGCATGAGGTCTCTGCACGACCCAATAACGGAACCCTGATGGTATTAGATTTCTCCACTCTTATTTTAACCAGTTAATTATCACGAGTGATTTCCCCTCCTGCTTTGCTGTGTGTTTAAGAGGTGCAGGATGTAAAGGTATCAAGAATTCCTGCAGTTCCACCCCAGGTTTCTGCTAGTGAAGTGCTTAACTCTGAGCTTTATGCCTACATTACATTAACAAACCTCTCATTTGGATACATTGCCCTTTCCCAGGATCTCGTGTGCAGCTTTCCCTGTGCCTGAGCCACATTCACTGGACTCAAATCAAAACTCCCATTGGCCTCAGTGATTTGGAGGCTGAAAGATGTGGAAAAAAATGGACTAATCATTACATCACAGGCCTAAAGGAATATGCTGCAATAAGTTTGGAGGTTTTTTTTGCTGAAAACATTGATTTGATTCAAAACAACAGCCTCAAAACCCAGAGGTTTAACAGGGACTGTGCCAAATGAACTCCGTGTGGTTCAGCCTTCACACACTTATTCATAGCGAAGAGAGTGATGTGAATTGTGGTTATCAGTGTAAACAATCCCTACCTGCTGCTCACAGGCCGCACACCAAACAGCTTCCTGGGCAGGATTGACCCTGAAAGCCACACTTGGGAGTTTCACAACTATTATTAGTCTCATTCAGAAGTATTATTAGTATTATCAGAATTTGGGATAGTGGGAGGTGTCCCTACCCATGGCAGGGGTGGAAATGAGATGAGCTCTAAGGTTCCTTCCAACACAAACCAGTCTGGGATTCTCCCCAGGTGAGCAGTATAGTTCTGTCTGCACATTTGTTTGTGCAAGTGGATTCAGACAGTGTAAATGATGGTCAAGGCTGCAGCAGTCAGCCCAGTCTAACAGTCTGTTCTTTCTCATGCCAGTTAGTCATTAGGCAGAACAGTGTCATGTTAAATTGTACTTTACTTGTGCATATTTTAGTCTCTGCAACACAATGGGACATGGAGATGGCTGATAAGAGCAGCTACAGCAGGGCCCTTCCAGCTCAGCCTGCATCAGTGCCTCGAGTCCAGGACTTCCACATCTTCACATCTTCACAGTTATCAGGCCCCAAATTACCTAATTTGAGTGAGGGTTAGATATGTCAACACAGGCTGCAATCCTGCCTTCAGCTGCAATGCAGACACACTGTGGGCTGATGTTCAAGGCAGATAGAGCTGCAGCAGTGTAGGTTCCTGTCTGCAGTTTGCCTCTGCCTGGTGTTCCCCCCTCCCAGCAAGGCAGGGGAGAGCAAGGCATAGGTACCACAGGTGGCTCAGCAGCACCAGCTCAGAATGGGAGGGCTGTGATGGGCCAGCATTGCCCCACAGCTGGATATGTGTCCATGCTTGGTGCATCCCGTTTGGGAGAGGGCAGAGCTTCAGCTTCACCTGCCAGTTAAGGTGAGCTTGGGAAAGGTTCGTGCCTTTCCACACACTCACTTCAGCTGCAGGAGCATATTCTCAAGAGCTTGCAGCAATATCTGTTAGATGTTACCCAGCCATCATGTTAATACCCACAGAGAGCTTGATATCTGTTAGATGTTGCCCAGCCATCATGTTAATACCCACAGAGACTGAGAGAATCCCTTGTTTATTGGGATTTGCAGGAATTGTCATGGCAGCTGTTCCCAAAAATACATCCAAAATGTGCATTGTTGAAGTGCCCCAGACCAAATCCCGAGTCTAAGTGTCCAGAATCTTATCTCTGAGGAAACCAAGCTGTCTATGATATCTGTTAGATGTTGCCCAGCCATCATGTTAATACCCACAGAGACTGAGAGAATCCCTTGTTTATTGGGATTTGCAGGAATTGTCATGGCAGCTGTTCCCAAAAATACATCCAAAATGTGCATTGTTGAAGTGCCCCAGACCAAATCCCGAGTCTAAGTGTCCAGAATCTTATCTCTGAGGAAACCAAGCTGTCTAGTCATTCACTGCTCTACTAGCACTTCCTCTGGAGGAAGACACAAGCTGTGTGAGTCATGGTGTCTGTGGGGAAAGGTGAGCACAGCTCCTGTCTGTCTGTCTGTCTGTCCCCAAATGGGGAACTCAGACCTCAGCAAGACTCACTGCCAAAGGCATCTTGACCAAAGCACATCTTTTAAACACACTGCATCCTGTTGCCCTCCAAGTTGCATCATTTCATCATAAACCGACATCTGTTTGCAACCAAGGACTTGTTCTTTACCCATTCATCTTCTTCCTCAGCTATTCCTGTATAAGCTTTAAAGGAACTCTGAATTCAAAGAACTCTGAATTATTGTTTTCTTTCCCCATGTTAAACAGGTACCCAGAGATTTTATTCTCCATCCCACTGGCTCACATTGATGGGGGTTTGGGAAGTTATAAATGTTGGCATTAGCAGATGGTGATGTTTTATCCTTCATCGTAGGTCCTTAAATAGATTAAGTCAATGTTGTCAAACCCAGTGGAATTAAGGAAAGTCAGGCACACAGGAAACCTTATGGCCTGTGACAAATCAATACCTTTCTTAATCGCCATAAACATTGAGATTTCTGCTCTAAGAAGCTAATAGTAAGAATTCCTGGTCTCCCTTCTGATTTTGATGCTGAATTACAAAGCCAGGGGCTTGGTTATCCCTCATTGTTATGGTTCCTCATTTTTGGGAGGAAATTGGACATGGAATCACTGCTGTCCACTAAGCTAACTGGATGCTACCACTCTACACACACATCCTAACACTGCCTTGACACATGGGTCCAGCCCCCTGCCTGCTTCTGAGCAGGGTTCCATCCCAGAGGAACCCAAAGCAGAGGCTCAGAATATTCTGCTCCCCCATCCTGAGCAGGAGCGTTCACCACAAAGTTATTCTGCAAGTGGTGTCTTCTCACTGAACATGTGCACCAAACCTCACCTGGGACAGACCCTCTAGCCCATTCTTTGGTTAGTTCACAAAGTTCCCCTGTGCATCACCAGTGTTTTGTCCTCAGCATCTCACCATGTTCTTGGCTGAACTAGGACACATCTCCAGCTTGTGCTTTTTCTGTGTCAACGTCAAACTGTGGTTAATGGCAGTGGCCATCTGGATTAAATGCAGAAGCCAAATCTGCATTAATAACTCTTTCCACCTGGGCTAACCCATCTGCATGACCCAAACATACAGTTGAAGTAGCATCAGTTCCATTTTTTCTCAAGCCACACGTTACTTCTGCTCTTTACAACACCAAGAAGAAGGCAATTCACAAAGCTGCTGCCAGATGAAACAAAGCAAACCTTCCCCAGGAGTGTAAACCAAAGGTAGAAAATGGGACAGAAAGATATAAATAGGAGATATAGCCAAGGTTTATTTTAACTTTTACCAGATTTGGGCTTCTTTCCCTCAAGGTTAGGTGTTCTCAGGATTAAGAAAAGCTGAAAATCATTGCTCAGTACTTTAAAGAGAGACAAAACCATGCCTAGGGACTCTAAATCAAAGACAGATTCCTGCTCCCCTCACCTAATCCTTCTCAGGAGCAGGAGAGAAAAATGTGTTGGTGGGTGGGCATTAAGGACCAAAACAGAAACATATTTTCCTACTTTGATGATAAATGCCAAAAACTTTCAATTGAGCAGCTCTGTGCTTTGCAAGACCTTCAGTCAAACACTTCCTCAGCCTCCAGACAATAAGTTCCATCAGTTTTAAGCTGTTGAATCCCATCAGGGTATCCCAGCCTGGTGAACATGATGTCCTCACAGATGAGGGGAAAAAAGCAAATCCCTCCCTTGTCTTAGAAGTAAAGACTTCTCATTTCAGAAGACATAGAAAGGTTTGGGTTGGAAGGATGGTTGGGTTAAAGATGGTCTCATTCCCCACCCTGCCATGGGCAGGGACACCTCCCACTAGAAGTCAACACAAGTCTTTCATATCTCTGAACAACAATATCCACTTGGATTGAATAATCCAATGAAAACTGCTCCAATAAACCTGATCACCTCAGAATAGCAACAACAGAGCAGCCAAAGCCGAGAGGCAATTTGGAAATCATTGCTGTTGGCAGGGCTGAAAGATGATACTGGCATCTTTTGTGACACCAGGACCTAAGACAGGTTCTCACCCAGAGAACCCTGACCCACAGGGCTCATATTCCCCCATGCCCATCAGGCAGGGCAGGTCCATGCCCACTTAGCCATCCCTGTGTGGTGCCATGAGCATCCCAAGGGGGTGGGTGCCCACAGGAAGGTGTGTGAGCCTCAGCTGTCCTGCCCAAACCCAGATACAGCTGTGAGTTACAGCTCTGCACCTCGGGGGAGCTGGAGCTATAAACTGCCTGAATTTTCAGTTCAATGTCTCCTTCTGTCACTGGCAGCATAGGTGACACACAGAATCAACCAGCTTATTTCTTAGGCATTTTTTTTAACTCCTTAAGCAAGAGGACTTTGAAGTAATTTGCTCACGGGCAGTGTGATCTTTAAAGCTTGCTCTGAACTCAGCTCCTTCATGTCCTGTTCCTCTGTGAACACTTTCAATCCAGCACACAGGTCCTTCCTCTCCCCTCCCCAAAGTGACAAACAGTAATGATGCCTTGTGAAATCCAATTTTGCATTTGACTTCAAAGTGGTTTATTTCATAAGCTCCTGAAGCTTTTTGGTATTGATCCCAGTTAAGGTCATCTATCTGCCAGTTTCTCCTGGTTTTTTTCCTGCCTGCTGACTATGGCACGTCTGCCACCGAGGGAAATAGGAGACCTGTCAAATGGATAGAGCCAGAGAACTTTTGAAGCAATGTGTCTGTCTTCCTGCATCTGCCCAGAGAGAGACATAAATCCAGGCTTATATAGTTATATATATTGTCTACATAGAGACAGTTCAAATGTGCCTAACATAGACAGGACAGAAATGAATGTACATTTTCGTATATGTTTCTCACCAAACAAGTTTATATATATTTTATAGGTGACACAGGTTAGACATATGAAAGCATAAATAGGTATTAAACAAAACAAATACCTGTTTGAATTCTAGCCAGCACAATTTTTAGTCTTCTTAGACATGCACTCCCCAAAATTGGTGAGGAGAGAGAGAAAAAAATGGATATAACTTATTATTATGGTCACAAGAGCAGGTGAAGGACCTTACCAAATTGCTCTGACTTCCGAACACATCAGGGTAAAATGCCTTTTGAACCAGATGGCAATCCCCAGAACTGGAATTGTACACCAGGGCTGCAACTCCCATGTTTGGCAGAGTCAAGCCTTGTAAAGTCACCTCCAGAGCCTGGGCATGGCCTCTGCCTGGGAGGGTAGAGGGGGCAGGAATTTGGGCTGCTGCTTCTGCTTTGCTCTCCTGTGTCCTGAGAGCTGCAGGACTTCCACCATGTGTGTCTAGTGACATCCTACTGCCCATGGGAAATGAGGTGGTACAAAGCAGCCCCAGCTGGGACTCCACACAAAGCTCTGCAAGGCAGGGACAGTGCTCAGCAGCAAAGACCAATTCAAACCTGATTCTTCCCAAAACAAGGAGCTGAACTCCTTGAGATCTACTTCTACTGACTGTATGGTCACACTGTTGCCTGTTAGAGCTTTCTCTTTCTATATCTTTCCACTGGAAAGGAGAACAACAAGCAGCAAAATTCATGCACACAAAAGAGCATATTTCAGCCTCTCCCACACTGGCTCCCTGTTTGTTATAGCACTGCTGCCAAGGTGGGTTTACAGTGTTTGTGCTCCCTCAGTTTCCTCAGACACTGCTGAACTGGCAGGAGCAAGGCCAAACCATCCAGCTTCACACCAAGGATCTTTTGGCTTGTCTAGACACAAAGATTATCACAACTACTGGCCACTGCTTGGTGCAAATCACATTACTGGGCTCATTCCTGATCCAGGGGCTTTCTCTAGTACTGGCAGTGGTTCAGATTATGCAGGGATTTAGTAGTGGGGGCCTGAGAGAAGGAAGTTCATCTTAAAGCTGAATGACGAGTCATGGTCTAATTGCTATATCGTGGCTGAAAAGCCCCTGAAGAAGAGATAGCAGCATCCTGAGAGAGAAATCAGGTAATTGGAACAAGGAGCAGCAGGTGGAAGGAGGTGTTCTGGCCTTCGTAAGGTGCTGATGGGAAGCTCATGTGCAGGAGACAATCAGACAAGGGCAATAAAGGAAATTTAGCTTCTGCATGAAGGGACCTTAATGCCAAAGAATAATATGAGATTAGGTGCTTGTGTTTTATTGGGAAGCTCTTTGAGTTCTGGCCTTAATACCATAACACCTTCTAAACACCTTGTTTTGAACTCAGCAAGTGTAAATAAAACTCCCTCAGAAATGAGAGAGTGTCTGTCTGTGTAGTATTTGTAGCTGTTTAAAATCCTTTTCATGTCTGTGTTTATTTGATTCCGACCTGACATGGATTACCAATAAGACCATTTAAATGACTAAAGCATTTGCAAAACAACAGCACAGTCGCTGTAAATGTTGGAACATCTAGTCTGGAATTTGTATGGTAAAATATCCGATGATTTCCCACCAAATTCTAAGGTTTTCTAAAGAAAAGTTCTTTGCAAAACGTTTTCAAATAACAAATAGCTCTGTGGGAGCAGCTTGTTCCTCCAAACACTCTCAGACAGGTTATGCAGCTCTAGGGGCTCCCAGATTTAAATATTCTCGGCCTGCAGTTGATATTTCTCTGCCTTTAAATGTTGCAATGCTGCATTCTTTCAAGATCACTCAGAGCTGAATCACCCACTCTATCACTTCAGCACAAGAACAGCCTAATTAAAAAGTAAAAGGTGCTTTTTTGCCATTTCATTCGAGACAAACAACTGAAATGGGAGGATGAGAAGCTCAGAACAGTAAGACAATGTCATGCCAACAAATAATGACTTAAGAAGCCAAATTTACTCATCTACATCGTATTTTATAAAGGAAAATAACACAAAGACAATGGCCCTGACTGTACATCTCCTGTACGACAGAAGGAACAGCTATCCCGAAACGATTCTAAATGTTTCACATGCCTATCGATTCCTTCAAGTTACAAGAGCTAAACAAAGACAGAGAATCACACTCTGACCCCTCTAAAAACATCAAAGTGCCACACTATCAGCCCTGAATCTTCCCCAGCACCCAACCTTTGGCGATTGTCTTACAGTGCAGCTGATTATTCATAATCTGGCCTGAAACTACAAATTATTTATTGATTTTTCTCTAATATTATCAGCTTCTAAAGAATAATTACTGGTGTAATAGTTAGCCAAGTTGTTATGAGAATTGTAAGCCCTTTTGGTTAATGCATGGCATATGTCTGAGGCATTCAGCTAATTCACATATCTGTCTGCACTATTAATAGAGAAGGTTACATGCCAATTATCCAGGGTTCAATCAGCCTGTTAGGATACAATAGCTGCAGTGTTCACACACTTGATGTGCCACATTCCTCACAGACATTATAAGCAGCTGGTCCAGATAAGACCACTGGGGCTTTAATATTTAGGAATCACTCCTTCATCCAACCTGGATTGCGATTTTTTTGATTGTTACATTAACTGTGCTTTATTGTTACCTCTAATATCTTTGGGGGGGGGGGGGTAATTATTTTTAGATTCTGCAGTATCAAAGTCGACTGACATTTCCCTCGTGTTAGGAGGGAGAACAGACCATTGTAAACGGCTGTAGCAAACCCATAGACACAATAGATTCAGGAGTTCTCCAAATTCCGCCAAACTTGCAGCATTCTTGGGTCGTGAGTTGGCACCGCAGTCCCTCCCCTAGCCCCAAATCTGTGACAGGGAGAGCCTTGAAAAGACAGGTCCATGCTAAGTGCTTCGTCTCCTGTAATTATTTTGCCTGTTTTGCTTTAAAAACCCCACCAAAATAAATAACGGAGCCAACAAAACAGGAGCAGCCCAAATCAACCAAGCCGTTAATTCGAGTCGTTATTCGTTCCGCGGTTTTATTCGGTTTTTCGCTCTGGGGAGAAGATAACTTGGGGAGAAGGATCCGTGTTTAGTTTAGCGAAAGGTAAGAAGCAGCATGCAAACAACCAATTTAGAGTGCCACGTTAGTGAAGCCACTGTGAGCTCGATTGGGGATTTCACCACATGAAAACCCGACATTCATCTGTTCCCATGGAGATATTCCTTCTCCCAGTCAATCAGGGAGCTGTTCAGGTCAAACAATAGGCAGTGGTTCCTTTTCTCATCTTACAAATAGATACCCCCTCCCTCCTCCTCCTTCTATTTACGGCTATTCCCCATAACATTTAAACACCTATAAACCAAGCAATGATATTTTGAACTATGAGAGAAAAAGAGTTTGCTAAGATTTTTCCAAGCTTACAGCAAAACGAGTTAACTCTAACCGAGGCCACCCTGGACTCTCACACTCCACGTGCACCCCAAACTTTTTCCTCTGTGATTACCAATATTTATATGAAGTTAAAGTTATATTCACAGGATCTGAGCATCATCTGTTGCCAGGACACCCTAAAAGTGTGTGAGATAATCGCGTGTAACTTTCGAATTGCAAGAGCAAAACAAAGAGAGAAGCAGCACAGGATGATGCTGGGGAAGATGCAGACTGTGATTCCATTCAGAGCCATTTGCTGGCTCCTAAAATTAAAGCAGCACATGGAAAGCAGTTGGACAACACAGAACAGAAGATGGAAATGATGTTTTTAACAATGCAGCTGCTCTCAGGTGTTCAGGGCTGGCTAAGGGACACCAGGGCACGAGGGTGGGATATTTAGTTACAGAGTCAGATAATTTGGAGTTGTGTTTTCACCTCACTGTTCCAAAAATCAGTGTATTTAAGCATGTTGTTATATAATTCTATGTGTACTTGTAAAATTATATACTTTTATAAGCTATGACATAGGAAATTACAGGTGTATTTTCTAATCTTAAAAAATTCTTACCTTACACATGATCAGGACTCACATTTCCTCTCCCCTCTGTGTTACTAAGCTTTGCACATGCCCCAACACTTGAGGGGCACTTTTCTCCACCTGAGGGAGGAGGCTCAGAAAACCAAACCATTTAGCACCCATAATTGCCCTTATTAGCAATTTCAGAATCTGCAGATCCATTTTTTTGGCAGAGCTGCTGAAATTTCATTGGTTTCTCGAGCAACTCATCACAGTGATGATGAATCCCTTGGGGTTTATGCAAATGTCTGACTTGGCAGAGGAGAGAGAGCACCCAGGGAAAGGCAGGTGAAATTCTGTTGTTATTTTACTGGCAGGTAACTGATACCTGCCCACAGCCTCATCCAGGTGTCCCTGCTCAACCAGAAAGGATGGATACCTAAAGAGATGTATTGCAGGTGGATGGGGAGAAAACTGGGGTTTATTGCAGAGAGGAGGAATCAGAACATTGTCTGGTGTTATCTGGCAGGGCAGGGAGATAAAAGGGGTTTGCATACAAAACTGAGGGTGTTAATTCTCCTCAGAAAATGAATTCCTTAAAACAGGGTTTGCACTGAAGCTTGTGCCTGGAAAGTAGTGTCACAGCTTTGTATGTCCATGTGTAAGAGTGGCAGAAACTCACACCCTGATTTCTGGCTGTGGCCATGCCTGGGTGATGGCAGTCTTAGCACTCAGCCTCTTCATAAATATCGATGCACTAATGAACTTCCCAGATTCAAAAGAAGAAAAGAAACAGCCAAGACACTGCACTACTCTGCTCTAAGTTCCTTCTTAAATACCATCTCTGCTGGGAGGCAGCAGCATCTGTTCCGTGGCAGAAACAGCATCCTAAACCCCTCGCTGTTGTGCTTCCCCTTGTTTTTGTCACTAATTGTCTCCTCCACTTCGAGGCTCAGCTCCTTGGGAAGGCTGGGAACACAATGCCTGCTTTTCCACGATTCATAGCGAGGCCTCTGGGTGTTACTGTATTACAAACCCTAAACAAAGGTAACCAGCCCCTGCCAAGTCTAGAGAGACACAATCTGGCCCGTACGGATGGCAACGAGCTCAGAGTGGCATTATCCGGGCTAGAAATGCATTCCCAGCAAACCACAAAGCATCATTTCCCAACGTGGTCACTCAGGAAAAGGCAAGGAAGGAAAGGAGATTTGGGCTCGGCTGAGATCTCAAGAAGTTTAAAGAAGAATTCGCGTTCAGCTCGCTGAGTAAGAATAGAACAGGAAACTGCCAATGACACCAGTGGGGTGGATTGTACGATTAAGTAACTGCCCTCCTTTTTAATGAAGTCACTCAAGTACAACTAAACAGCAAAGCAAAGCAGGAAAGTCAATAGAGTTAAACTCTGAGCTTTAAACAAGCCTGGCCAGTTATACAACTTCTCCCCGAAAATTGCATTTCCAGCCCCGCACGGGAGATTTCATTTCTCCAACGACTGGAACAAAGAAATGCGAGCTCGGGACTGCCCTTGCCCGGCTCGGAAAATAACTGTGTGGGGGGGTGGAAATGATAAAGTCAGAGATAGTTAATAAACAAACAAAATAAATGCAATGCTCCCTGCAAACCTACCGGGCACTGAGTGCCCTTTGTCCGCTCGGGCAGAGCCCAGCGAGCACCTATTCTTGTCAGGGATTTCTCACCTATTGAGAGCAACATTTGCAAGTGACTTAGCCTTTGAAACCCTCAGCGCTGCTGAAAGGGACTGATGGGCTGGCACCTGTCCTTAAACCGCTTTTATCTATTGACTAAGGCTTGACTGAATTAACCGTTTTAAAGGCGAGTGCTCTGTTTTCGCATACTGTAGTTAACCCATTAAAGGAACAATATCCTCACTCATCGCTTTCCCTCCGGGTTTTATTTTATCTTTCCATCCCCTTTGGAAGAAACCATCCTGTGCAAACCCCAACTGCTTCCCATAAACGCCGAGGGCTCTGTGAAACATCAGCTTATTCATACTCAGCGCTTGGTACTGAGTAATTCTTGGTCACATATTCCTCTTGTGCCTTGATGCAAAGAAATTAGATCATGACCTTTCGTCTCAGCAGTGTCTGCTCTCACTGTCTGCAAGGCGAGGGATGTAAATGAAAACTTGGATAAATATGTGTGTGAATATATCCAATTAAATGTTATTACAAGACCAACTGAAAATACAGTAGTGGATTTTATTTCCTTCCACTTATTCCGTGGAGTATTTAAAGTACACTAGTTTTAGAGACAATACAGACTCTAACTTGTTATGGCAAAGCAGGAGGAGCTGCCAACCATAAAAAGGAAGTTGCATGTCATATTAAAAGTGAGCTAGAACTGTCTGTGGTATTAATAGTCAAATAGAACAAGGGAAAGCAGCAAACAAAACATTACCTGGAAAAAAAAAAACCTAAACCTTCTCAAACCAAAAGCAGAACTTTTGACGAGCTAGATCCTCAATTTGTGACCATACCTAAGAAAGGGCAAAGCAAAGCAGTGAACTAATTGATCCTAGAAGCAAATTGAATTATCCTTGGGGATTTTATGCTTGCAAAAGAGGGTGGAGGGGAATAAGGCAAGAAGAATTAGCAGCAAGAAACCCTTCCCCTCTCAGAAAATCTCTCCTCAGGTCTGAGGTGGAAATCATAAGAGAAACTCTGCTTCCACTTCAGGAAATAGGAACATGACGAATTCTTTCGCCGAGATAAAGTTTCAGCCTTGGTGGTAGACTCATTTCTGTAGGAACTGAGGATTTACTGCCCTTAGCATAGGAAAAAAATTACTAGTTTGCTATAAATTGAACTGGTGTAATTCTTACCATTCAACAGATAAACTACTTTTTGATGGAAGGAAACAGGCCCTGCCAGCAGAGACACCAAGCTGGGGCTTTGCCAGGTGCAGTATCTTACACTCTTGACAATGTCCTGATCTGAAGTTACAATTGCAGAGGAAGTGCAGACTCTGAGCTTGGGAGGCTCAGGGCATCCAGAGCCCGAGAGAAACGAGCAGCAATGAAGTCAGCAGCCAGCAGAACACACTGATCACTTCACAATAACATTTGCATTTTAATTTTGCCCCAGTGCAGGCAGGAGAGCAGAGGAGTGTGGGCTGCACTTGTCCAGACTGGTGTGAACTGGGGGGAGGCTGAACTGCACAGGTCCCAAACCACACAGCACCTATGGATTGATTGTTCTACACAAATTTCCTGATCTTTACTATCCCATTCTATGGGAAATTCGGAGGAAATCCTGAATCCTTTGGCATCTGCAGCAAAACTTGGTAATTTCAAGAAGACAGTGAGGATTTGTCCCAAAGACCAATCCCCACAGTTGCCAAGTTCTATCCTCAAGGCTGTCATTCCAGGATGATGAAAATGAGGCTGAATTTAGATATCTTTACCCATGTGTGATATTTATTCAAACCAGATGCCTCAAATTCCTTACGAGTGCTTACAGTAACTATTAATCAAGTATTCCTATTGCACACTGTAATCGAGGCTCAGATCTGCACTCAGCTTCAGAGAGCAAGAAACACTGATTTTTTTTTAAAAAACTTCCTTCACCCAAAAGGGATCAAAGCAAATCATGGTAAACAACACATAGCTCCCAGGAGCATTCGCACAGAATCAGCTTGGAAAATTTCTGCAGAAAAGAAAATACTAGGAGTAATGTCTTGTATGACTTGTGCTGGGTTATACATAGGAATCCCAGAGACGGAGCACAGAATCACAGAGTGGTTTGAGTTGGAAAGGGACTTATAGACCATGTATTTCCAACCTCCTGCCATGGGTAGGGAAACCTCCCACCAGCCCAGGTTGCTCATATATTTCCAACCTCCTGCCATGGGTAGAGACACCTCCCACCAGCCCAGGTTGCTCCAAGCCCCATCCAACCTGACCTGGAACACTCCCAGGGATGGAACAGTCACAGCTTCTCTGGGCAACCTGTGCCAGTGCCTCAGCACCTCACAGGGAAGATTTTCTTCCTAATATCAAACCTAAACTTCCCTTTTTTCAGCTGGATAATCAGGACCTTGTGAGAATCCTAAGAGGTCCTGGCCCAGAGGCACCATGGTTCGGAGAATACAATGCTCTGCATATCAAACTACTTGTTGGGGTGTGTTTTATTCAGGAGACAGCTAAGAAAACAGTACCTACAAGACAAATGATATGATGTCTGTTCTTTCCAGAGT
>NW_008651409.1:21269-25763 GCF_000695815.1 Acanthisitta chloris
GTCAGTTGTGATGCTGAGGAGTCCTGAGATGGGTAACAACATCAAGATACCCTGAAATGAATCAACAGGGCTGACACATCCCTTACTCACACCCTGCTGCATTCCTTGGGCCCTCTCTAACTGCAGAAACAATCCAAACAACACCACCAGGCAGAGGCAAAGGAAGAACCAAGCCATGGCTGCAGACCATGGGCAAACAACTGCCCTGGGGGCTGTTCTGGCTTTAGAAGAACATGTAAACAGAGTGGCCATAAAACCCTGGGCTGATGTGTGCTACGTATTTACCTAAGCATAGCTGCTCTGTGCAACAACCAAATCCCAGAGTAGGCAGGAAATCAAGTTTTCTAACAGGATGTTATCAGAAGGAAATAAAATAACTCAGGTTCATAGCTATACTTGCTGATACTTGCTATTAATTTTCCTGAGTACACACAACCAAGGCTACGACATCAAACCTCAACAGGATGCTCTGACACACTCACTGGTTTACTTTCAGGCAAAAAAAAAAAAAAAAAAAGGTAGTAATTCTATTAAATTGCTCATTAAGGAGTTTAAGAGTAAAACAAGAACATGTTCATCCCAAAATATAGTGAAGAATAGTAAATAATATCCACCAATTCTTTAAACTCAGATAATAGCCTAAAGAAACCGAGGATATTATACAGCAACAAAACCCCAACACTGAAAAAAACCTCCTCACTTCCTCTCAGGGCTTGGCCCTCTGGTTGGAAATGAGGAAAAACATATTTCTAAGATGAATGTCTTGTTACTGCAGCATGATTAGCTGATTCCAGTGGCACCAGGAGCACAGGAGGAGAAAGAGGTGCTGTTAATGTGGGCTGGCTTTCCTCACATGCCTGAAAATATTACTTGGGATAGATCTTTGCACAAAGAAATTAAGATCCTTCAGATATGGCATTGATCATTTCATATCTGAAGTTGAATCATCACACCAAGGCACTTTTTATTCTATTTATTTCCTTGCCTCATAGTCAGTCCTTGGTTTTGTATTAAAAACAGAACAAAAAGTATTCTTCTGCTGAATTTTCCCAAGGTGACTCTTCACCTCATGGCTGACAGTCTGGAAGGTTTGACTTATTCAGTGGCTTTGGTTTTTATTTTTGTTTTCTGATTTGCACAACTGAAACTCAAATCTGTCAATAGAGTAGTGCACAGCCTGACTCAGCTCCCAGGTATGCCAGAGTATCTTGGGTGTGACTCCTCTGCAGTCAGCCTGGTATAAAATTACAGCAAAAAGAGTGTTAAGGGTACTCTGTGAGCTGAGGCATAACAGCTGTGATCAAACCATTCCCAAGGGGTCTCATCCCTGATGTTCCAGCCTGAATAACCTGAGCTCCAGAGCACTGTGGAGAGCCAAACTGGCAGATCAGAGGTGTCACCAATAAACCACCACACACCGAAGAGAAAGGAGCAGACAGCACCAAAACCTGTGGAGTTAGGAACAATACCTTGCAGAAGGTCAGGGTTGGAGGAACCAGCAACATGCCAAGTGCTGGTGCCTTGTGGTAAACACTCCTGGGTTTTGGTTTCGTTTTTAGCTGTGAAAAACAAGCCCCTTTCCTCTCCCTCCTTGAGGATGCTGCTGTTCCTTGCCTTCTGCTGGGATAGGAGGGATTTTCCTCCTTCAAGGGCACAGCAGGACACCCCAGAGAAGTGGGACCCAGTTAAGGTGGGGCCCAGCTTTACCCAGAATTGAGATTCATGGGAGAGGCAATGACACTATCAAACTCTTGCAAAACAATTCAGGAAACTGTTCCCTCCTAGCTGTCAGAACAGAATGAAAAGGTTCATTTCCCAGCACGAGAAAGTGAAGGTTATTTCAGTCTGGAAGTGTGTTTTAACTTAGACCTGCTTAAAGGCATAAAACCTAAATAGGATCACAACTTGCCATTAAATTGTTACTTAAATTGCTCCTGATTTCTGGTCTGTAGTTGCTCAGACCCCTGAAAATTTGGCACTAGAAACAACTCTCAAGAATATAATTTTCCTCTTAAAGAAAGGCTCTATATGCTCCCAAACCTAGAGCTGAGAGGACACTCTGCATTGTCCTTAGACAGTTATCAGGCTTGCAATGGAAACTGGAATGGGAAGACTGTCCCAATTATCATTTTCTTTACTATTTTCTTTAATCAAACCCAGTGAACCATGTGCTTAAAGTTAAGCACATGCTTAAAGTGCTCAAGGAAATGGGAATGGCTTAACACACATCTTCGGAGGGGCAAAGTTGATAAAACAGATTAGAGTTTCACCACAGAAATGGATTGAAAACTTCAAAAAAGTTTTTGAACTAAACCCAGCTACAATACAATCTTTGTCTGCACCAAAGACTTCTGGCTTTGTAACCAGCAAACTGGATTTTTGTTACATATATTTAAAAAAAAAAATGTGCTTTTATCCCCTTTTTGTTTGCTCTGTTGAAAGCAAATCATAAAATCAAATTGATATGGTTCTGACATTTTTGCTACAGACCAAATAGGGACTATAAACCACTCCAGTTGTATTAATAGAACTTCATTGATGACTCTTCATTTTGGAAAACAGCTCAGTGCAGTTGTGTAATAGTAATTCAGTAAGGCAGAAAAATTGCCCATGTAGGCAAATCTGAGTGACTTTCAGTCCTGGCAAACAAAGCTTCTGTGGGAAAGGCCTTGTCTTCTTCTTTTAGCACTTTACAGTGTCTAACTCGACAGCTCCTGAGCCATGATGCATGGACTAATTAATATTCATAATTTCATCATTAATAGCAGTATTAATTGGGAAGCTCCAGCTAATCCCAGACATTCTCTCCACTGCAGCCTCCCAGTAGCCCTGCAGAGCTCTGGGCTGGCAAACTCCCAGGGGGTGGCATTGTATGTGTGAAGCACACACAAAATCAGGGAAGAACCACAGCATCATTAAGCTTGGAAAACACCTCCAAGATCCTCAAGCCCAACCTTTAACAAGAGGATACCCTGAAAGAGCAAGAGAAGGAGAACTCACTGATTCAGGCCAAACCTGCCTGTCTCCTTGACTTGTCCTTCCAAAGGAACAGTGAAATGAGGACTCAAAACATATCTTGGGATTGTGTGGTGTGATGTCCAAGCTCAGCAGGGCATTTTGGGGACCTTCAAAATGCTGCAGGCACAAGCCCAGCTGTTCCCTAGATCAAATAAACCAAACCTATGGAGTGACAGGACAAGGAGTAACAGGGATGAATTGAAAGAGGGGAAATTTAGACTAGATATTAGGAAGGCTTTTGATGTGAGGGTGGTGGCACAGGTTGACCAGGGAGGCTGTGGCTGCCTCAGCCCTGGCAGTATTCAAAGCCAGGTTGGATAAATCTTTGAGCAACCTGCTCTGGTGGGAGGTGTCCCTGCCCAGGGCAGGGGGTTGGGGCTGGATGATCTCTAAGGTCTATTCCAACCCCTTAATACACTATGAAACCATAAAGAACAAGATTTAAGTAGTTTGGAAGTGACCACATGTGCCATTTTGTGGCCAGAAGAGAGTAACAGCTTCAGGCATGAAGTGAGGAGCCTCATCCACCAGCTCAGCCACAGCCAGAGCACCACATCTGTCCACAGCCTCAGTCTTTCCTCTCCTGCCAACCCTCTCTCTTCCCCTACCAGCACGGAAAAAAAAAAAGGAGTCAGTATTAAAATTTCAGGTTGTTAGGCAACTTAGCTAAATTTATATCCATCCTCAGCACTCTGCTGCTTCCTTAAGGGAACAGTTTTCCTATCAGAGGGCTGTTGGTTTACATCCATCATCCTCCTCTCCAGCCTGTACAATGGTAAACACCTGTTCATTTAGCAGCTGATGGAAGACATAATAGCTGTGCAACTGTAAATAGTCAGCAGCTGTAAATGTTGATGCAAATCATACCTAAATGACTGAAAGAGCTGACAGAGCCTATTATGAATCCTCTGCTCTCGTGGCATTTCATTTCTCCTGAGCAGTGACAAGCCTGGCTTTGCTCAAGTTTGGGAATGGAAATAAATTCTTCATTAGATCTGAGAATCTGTAGCACCTTATTGCTGTGGTTAAAGTTTTCAAGTGATCTTTTGATAAGAATTACCGTGCTCTGGCTCCTGTCCCAGCTCTGCTGAGGGCAGAGGCTGAAAGACAGAGCTGAAGTTGCAGTGGGAGAAAATCAGTAGCGGGTGGAGGAGAATGGTGAAACTTCCTGTTCTAACTGAAAATGATACTGGTTTCGAAAATATCTACGGTCACACCAGGTAGCAAAATCATTTTTAAAAGCAGATCAATGCTTGGAGATCAGTGACCTCCCTCAGGAGCTTTTTGGCTCAGTGCTTAAAGAGGGAAGAGCTCTAACTGAACACACGTGCACACTGTCCAGGCAGGGAAGAACACAGGCACAGGGAGGGTTTGTGCCAGGCCAAACCACAGTCTGGAGTCTCATGTTTGCATTAAAAATGCCACTCAAAACTGTCATAACCTGATTCAATGTGACTGTATTGACAAATATTCCTG
>NW_008651409.1:25803-27859 GCF_000695815.1 Acanthisitta chloris
AAATACAACTTAACTAAATTCACCTAAACTCAGAGATATGGGTTGAATATGTTTCTGCATCATTCACTGCCCAGATAAAATATTTATGAGCAGGGATTTTATTATTGCATTATCTGTTTTTTTTTTAAATAAAGCCTAATTTAAGGCAAGAAACCCATAAAATAGGAAATTACATTTTTGAGCACAATCTCTTTAGCAGTGACTGTTAAAATTTCAAGGATTTTACCTTTTCTATAGCAAACAAATACAACTTGTATAAGCAACGATACAATATTATCTGTGACAACACAAAAACCTGTAAAACATAATTACTGGCAAAGCATTGCCTGTAATTATTTTTATGCTAAATATTGTTTATTTAAACCCTGGTTAATTTAATGTCATCACATCTCCTGCTATAAATAACTTTGTTGTCTAACATCCTTAAGCTGCACATCTTTCTTTCTGGCTCCTTCTTCCTCCTACTCCAGTAGTGTCAAATTGCATTGAAGTCAATTAAGAACTGCTCATTTATTATACACACCTTGTTAAAGCAAGAGGGATAATTGAATGCCAAGACTCCCTTTACCTCTGTGGCCATGATTTAAAGCAATACGAGAGGTAATCAGGATTTTTTGAGATTAGATGGTTTATAAATAGATGTATAGGGTGGGTTTTTTTAAAGCCTCATTGTAGTTAGGCTTCCTTTCTTTGATTTGAGCTATTGAAGTGTGCATTAACCTGTGGGGCTGATGTTGCAGGGACAGGGGGGGATTAAGTCCTTTTTTTTTTTTCCCCTTGAATTTCTGGAAAGGTTTTATTGGAGGAGGAGAAGGGTGGCAAAGGCAAAAAAAAAAAAAAAAAAGACAGCTGGGGGATGAGTGATGAGCAGAGCCCTTTGTGCCACCATTTGGCTTTGGGATGCTGTGAAATGGTGGCTGCTGCAGCAGGGAGAGAGCCCAGCTGGGATCCCTTCTGCTTCAGCAAGGGGCTGTAAAAAGGAGAGAGAGAGAAAAACAGAATCCCTGGAACATCCTTCTCATCAGTGTTGTGGACAGTTATGGATCCAGGAAGAAGAATCAACTTGTCTCCTGTAGCACACGTGGCCTCTCTCTCCACCTGTGCTGTGTCAACAGTGCTGGAAGGACTGAGGGGGAACTCTTGGTGTCTTGAGCTGCTGCATCAGCCAGCCCTGCACTCCATCCCTCACACACCTCCTGCAGAGGGACCTTGTGCCCAGATTCGTGAGTTCCACCGTGTGGAAAGCAAACACAAGGCTCAAGTAGCCTGGGACAAGAAGCTGCACGTGGGCTTGGCATGAGGAAGTGTCTCCTCTGTGAAAATCTCCTGTTTCAGAAATGATTTTTTCTCCAGAAAAGGAGAAGGATTTCAAACACAAAATACAGGCACTTCCTCCCCCCGACACCCCCCAGTGCCTGTTTCCATTCTGAGCCTTCAGAGCACTTTGCTGTAACTCAGAGATCTACAGGTCTCTTCCCCTGCCCCAGGAATGTCCAGACAGATCAGATAAAGGGTCACACTGCTGAAATTTGCTCCCATAAATTAGAGTTGAGGCAGGAAAGTTTGCCTGGGCCATGTGACAAGCATCTCCCCCTCCTGATGTTCCTTCCCTCCCTTCCCCAGAGCAGTTCATTCAAGGTGACTCATTTCAATACATATTTAAGGCCAAATGTCATTCCAGGACTATTTATTAGCTGAACACCAAGTCCCTGAACAGAACTGGAAAGCCACAAGCCCCAACTGGAGGAGTTTGCCATGAACTAACTGCAGATTTGTTCTCTCTGAGCAAGAGAAATTTCCTCAGGAAGCTTTAAAAGATTTGTTCTCAGGGTAATAAGAGAAAAGAAGTTAAAAAAATGAATAAAATGAGGTGATGAGATAAAAGAATAGAAAAGAAAGGAAAAATAAAAGAAAATAAGAAAATAGTAAAAAGAGAATAAAGTAATAAAGGGAAGTAAAAATAAAAGAAGAATAAAATAAGACAAATAGTGAAAAGAAAATAATAAAATAAAATAAATACAAATACAAATAAATAAATAAAATAATTATAGAAATT
>NW_008651410.1:0-1566 GCF_000695815.1 Acanthisitta chloris
CTTCCAAATGTTCATGGTGAATGAGTTTGCCATGAGTGGTGTTTTTAATCGAGGAACTTAAAGGTCAAGACAGACACAAGAAAATTATCAGTATGGAAAACTGCCACTACAGAGGAGTGACACTAAATAACACAGAACTCAAGATACCAAAATTGATAAAATAAGCAGGAGATGAAAATAACCAAAATGAAACATATGTCCAATTTAGACAACTTCCAATCAAACAATCCTTTATACTTCTCTAAAACTGGGCACCCAGTAACAACCAGCTGTGTACATAGCTTTTGCTCCACAGACTGAAAGCTATATTGACCACTGCATAGCACAGGCTACCAGAACTCCAGAAACTTTAGATAAAGCTTGCAAAGACACAGACAGACTACCAGTTTTACACATTGTATACCTGCCACTTTTCTGCAGGATAATTATTTATCAAGCTATTTGTACTTATCCACAAAGCAGTCTTCCAATTTTTCAACATTATGCATATATCACTAAAAAAGAGTCAAGTTTCCTGCTAATTTCTCCCAGAAAACTTAGATTTCCCTCTCCCCAAGCTAAAAGCAACTCTAAGGACATCTAACATAACTAAACTTCAACTGGATGAAAGGACAGGCTCAAAGCAGCATATGAGAATTTCTTACTGCAGGAACCAGCAAAGAACTGCACAGTACCTATATGCAGGACTACAATCCTCTTGCAACTTGGACATGCAATAAAGAGCTAGGGCTCTGCACAGCAACAGAATGAATCATCTGACCAGTTTAACTTCAGAGACAAGGGGCCACCAACAGCTTACTTTAGACCAGTTTCCTGAAAGGTCTCTGTGTCTCATCCAGAAGAGTTCAGTACCAAAATCCAGGTACAATTGCCAAGGGACTTCTCTAACGTCCCTTGCCTATAATCCATCAGACATCCGGTTCAAGTTATTTCTTTCTTTTAACAGTTTTTTACTAGAATATCCCAAACAGGTTACGGAGATTTGCAAGACTCAGTCGGACACTCCCATGACTGACCTGGCAGTAGTCTTACTTCAATTTAAAGGTTGGAAAAAGTGACTGCCAAAGGTACTTTCCAGCCAACTTGTAATTCTGCAAATAAAAGCATTTTTTAAAGACAAAATACAAACTTAGGGAAAGTATTATGCAAATACTTTCTGATTTCTCTTTTAAAGCCACATCACTGATATTTCAAGTATTTCTAGTAATCACAGTAAAAGAAATTTCACCACCACTAAAGCACTTGAGTCAGCTATTAAGAGCAAGCAATTAAAACTTTGTCCAAGAATTGATGACTCTCGCAGACCAGGCATTAACAGGATGTGTGCTACACATTCAGTGCCAGCAGCATCTTCCATTTATACGCCCAGTATAAAAATGGGCTCATGTCACAGTCTTGAAATACTCCAACAATCTGACCTTTAGCTTCCTCACTTAAGAGTAATCACATTTCACTCACGAGGAGCATACAGGCAGAACACCAAGTAAAACAAGAAAGGTACATCATGTTAATTGTGAGCAAGGGCACACAAACCATAGCTGATTGTGGAGGAATGGCTCTGCGAAA
>NW_008651411.1:0-15365 GCF_000695815.1 Acanthisitta chloris
ATGTCGCTGACAAAGATGTTGAACAGCGTCAGCCTTCAGCACCGACCCCTGAGGGACACCACTCGTCACTGGCCTCCACATAGCGTCCACATGGTCATCCTACATGGTGAACTGCTTTTCAGAGATAGGGAATATTCATCAGTTCCCCACTGATTGTGAAAGCTTTGGCATGAAAACCTGCAATGCTTTCATAAGCGAACAATGTAATAAATACTGTGTCATTAGTTAACCATAAAGCATCTACTAAAGGATTTGTGTTTCACTTCCATTAACATATTTTAAGTATACACTTTGGAAGGAATATGAAATTGACCATGTGTGCTTACAGCAATATTTGCAAATGAAATACTTTTTGCTAGCACAGCTTAACCGTTTGGATGGAGAAAACAATGCAGTTATTTGTGTTTTGGCTGTTAAATGGCATATGCAATTTTTGTCTAATTTTTTTTGCTACAATATGATGTACTTTGAATGATAATATCCTAGTGCAATTTTCCAGTGGTTTGCAAATTGCTAAAATATCACGTCATTTCATATCACAAGTTTTGAGTAGCTAGATTTAGCCTGAGGTTGCCTGCAGCATGAAATTGCAGAATAAGCACATTTTCATCCTGGCTCATTGAAAGCTTTCTGCTTGGTAATGGAGAATGTATTGACAACTGTGTCCTCTAAAAATGAATTCCAATAGGACTTGCATGTACCAATAGAAAATACTTTGTCTTTCATTGGTTGTGGCTTTGGTTTTGGTTTGGTGTGGTTTTTGTTATTACTCCCTGCTCCCCACCATCTGTAGAATGGTAGATTTCATTGTGTGTCAAATTATGGGTCCATTATATTTGCATAAATGAACATACTAATATATTAAACATTTCTAATGCATATGAATCCTAGTAATTAACTTCTAACATGCTTGAAATAAGCTATGTAGGAAATGTCTCAAAACAGCAAGGTCAAATTCTTATCCCATTGTGGTTACCAAGAATACTTTTTTAACATAAGGTTTTAGGAATTTCAACTTTATTAAAAATCAATATTAATGTAAAGCTAAATGTATTATTTAGCTTTACCTTCTGATTTTGTAATCAGAATATACCTCAGTCTAGAGTAAAATAGAAGACATGTCAAATGCCATGCCTCTCAAAATTTTGCAAGGCTACAGTAAGGAAGCTGGGATTATTGCTGCATTCTGCAAGATCTTGACAGAAATTAACAATAAAAATGAAATATTAAAGCAAACAGCCAAGTAAAAATATAGGCATGGAACTTTGCCTGTGGTGTACTTTTTGGAAATAGACTAAGATGTCATAAAGTGCCATCTTTATCTTCCTAACCCTCTTTAACTCATACAGTACACAGTTTTTCACCTAATACATGCTTATGTTTGAAAAGTCTTCCCCACCTCATCTAAGTGTGCTTATTGGAATCATTGGCACAAAACTGCGTGTTAAGTAGCTCCTTTGAAGTAGGGTTTTTTAAGTTTTTCTCAGAATTTGAGTTTTCTGACTGTTTTGGTGTTTGTTTTTAACCATAACACTGGAATTTCGGGAAATAAGTAGGGCAGAAATGTTTTTCTAGTACAATGACATTTGTCTCTACTGATTGGTACTTAGTTTGGCTTCTTCCTTTATGTTTGCAAGACCAAATGTGCACTATTTCTATTTTCACAGAAGCATAACTCTGTTTAAACAAGGTTAAACATCAGTTCTTTGAAGCAAGAAATGTCATTTTGTCTGTATGCATATCACTAACCCAACTGGGTGTCACTGTAAATGGCTACATGCAACCGTATTGCAATAAATGTCACTTTCAACCTTGTATAATTAAAAAGGATTGTACAAACAGGCAGTTCTTAATGTAGTATACAAAACTTTTTTAATTTAACTTCTGCTTTTTCTAGGATTTTTTTTTCAGGTAGTGAAAGAATTATGGTTTTTTTTCTGTAATATATTGGTTTTGGACACTTTCCAAGTACCAAATGATATTGCACTGTTAAGAGGGTATGTTTTTCAGGAAATGGCATTATTTCAGACCTGTGGCAACTCTATCTATGCCTAAATCTCAGTAGCTTTTGTAAAAATGGCAAAATTAATGACTTGATTTGCCTTACAGATTTTTATTTCCAATAAGCACTTGTAAACCATGAGTTTATGTAAAGGCTGTGGAAGAAATAAGTGGTGGTAGCTTCTGATTAAATATTTCAAAAGTAGGATAAAGAGAGATGTCTGCCTTTGGAAATAGTATGTTCTTGACTAATTCTTGGAAGTGACCAACTTTATTTCCTTTAGTGACACATGTCTGGGATAACCCATATCACTCCAGAGCCACACAGGCTTGTCAGAGTAGGATACTGCTGTTTTGCAAATTACTTCTGCCTAACTAGGTTTCATCTTGAACCTTATGTCTGTGAGGATCCCAATCTTGTTGTATGCTCAGGAGACTTGGCACTGTTTTACTTGGCTGGATGTTACAATTATTCTTAGCAAAACATATGTTGGCATTGTTTACAGAGCTTAATTACGACCAGAATTAAAGGATGAAACAGAACATAATCTGAGACAGAAACCAAGAGCTAAAAGAAAAGCAAAATGTGTATTTGAATAGAAGATGGTAGAGCTTGTATGAAGGAACGTAGAAAAAGTAGGCAATTTGAGGAAGATAAGACTATTTCAGAAAACAGCAGAGAGAAGGCAGGAGAGGGAATGAGAAGATGAAGTGGCATACTTAAATGTTTTTTTTTGAGAGGGAAACAAGAGAAAGAGAAGTTAGTTTATGCAGAAACATATTTTGTCTTAATAACTTATTCATTGTGGGTATGCCAATATTACTAAGCCAAAACAAAAACCAATGCAAAATTAAAAAAAAAACATAAAGAATATATATATATGACACCTATGGATGAACTACAAAAAAATCCTCAAAACACTATATTTCCTATATGTGTGTCTAGACTGTAGTGGTCCTTTACTCAGCAAAACCAAATACACTTGTAGAAAGTATGTGTATGAAACCAGACAACTATTATGCACTGGAGAATACTGGTGCAGATAACTGAAAGAGGTCCATAGAAAGTACTCTTATCTTTGGGTTAAATTAGATCAATCCTGCACAGGAAGAAGATTCTTTGAAGATAGCTAATAAAATTGCTAATTGCATCTCTAAATTTTATTTTCAATATATCAATGATTGTATCAATGGAAATATTTGTTTGATTGTACATTAGTTTGCTGTACAATAAGCTGAGTTTGACTTCGCATCTTTCTAAGGACAGTGATAAAGTGTGTTGCTCCTAATCCCAATGGAGCTAATAACCTTCCCATAATTAACATTCCCCTAGCATCACAGGTAGTCTTTCAAACATACAAATTGTTCTGCATTTCAGTTAATAATACTAATCACTGTTTCCATTCTTTTCCTACACTGAAGGGTAGACTGCTTCCAGTTCAGGTCTAAAGGCCTTACTTGTCTGAAAAATTTTCCTTCTCATCAACAGTTAATTAATTAAAGCATTATTTTGCCTTCTAAATATTTAGCCTGCGGGCATTTACTTGATTCAGCTTTGGATGAGAAGCACAAGAACTCTGTTAGTGCAATGCTTGTTTCTGACCAATTTCATCTCCCAAAGAAGTGGAGGAGGCCAAGAGACTTGCTTTGCCAGCTTACACCACTCTGTGTATTCTTTGGGAGCACTTCTACTTTGTTGGTAGTGACTTGTTGATACAGTCTGAATGTGAGTAAATTCAACTGACCTACGTCAGCTTTAAAAGTGGAATTAGAATCCTTACAGAGCTTTCATGGTTTACTTGACATTGATCTAAAACGCTATTAATGTTTATAAGTTAAAATGCTAAATTGAGTTAAAATATTATTAAGTTAAACAAGTACACAGTCAGTAGAGAGTAACCCCTGGAAAGAAGTAATAAGGAGAAGGTAAATCACAGAATTTAATAACTGTGCAGGAAAGACTAACAGAGGGTAAAAATTTCTGGCACAAAATAAGTTGAGGTGATCTAAGAGAGAGCACAACTCACCTGAAGAGAAATTAATGCAGGGCACCTGTCTTGGGACATTGTTTTAGCAGTGTCTATGCAGATATAAAAGCATGAATCTTCACCCACCCCACTCTTTAGAAAATTCTTTTGAAAATATATCGATAGTGTATTTATTTACAACGATACTTTATGGATCTAAACACAAACCGACAGTAATGAGCAATTAGTGTCACTAAATCCATTTTTATGTAAATTAATATATTAAGAAAGCTGTAAGGGTAGGTAATGAACCTTGCTGATGTTCTTGTTAGAAATGCCTGACTTAGACCCTGATCTCCTTTTTAAACCTTAGTAATGATCATACCTTCATAGTTTAGCGTGTTTATTGTTTCCCTTCACAATACTGTAATTATAATATTCTCCCTCCTCTGATCTTTATTTTTAAAGCATTTAATAAAACTGGTTTTCATAAATAAAGAAATATGAAATTTATAATTTATTTCCTGTCTCCAAATCTAATTCTCTTCGTGGATCTAGTAAGAGCAAAATCATGGACTTCTGCTATGAAGAATAAAATTCTAAATAATAAAACCAATAAAATATCTTGCTCACCTTAAGAAGAAACAATCTTAGGTAAAGTTAGAAATTAGTTGTGTAAAACAATTCAAAAATTAATGAAGGATATGAAAAACTGATAGCATCACCATCAAGGGAAAGTAATACGTTATATTAATTATACTCCATGTCCAAGTTGTGAACTCTCTTACCTCTCAATTCCTAAGCCAGTGCTATCCTCTTAAGTATCTGATGGTCTAATATTATGGGAACCTGCTTTATCTTCTAAGTTTTACCACTGGCCTGAAGCAAAAGCATAGGGAAATAACATTTTCAGATCTGTTTCTCTGTATAGAAATGGATATAATGCTAATGGCCTCTTTTATAATACTTTCTGAGATGTATAAATGACTAACACTATATAGAAGATATGTTGAAACTCTTACATATTTATAAGGGTCTAATAAGGCACATGTTGACCAGGAAGCTGCAACTGCCTGCATGTGTTCCCCCTTTGCACTCCAGAACCTGACTTGTTTTGCAGCAACTGCAAAGCAATATGTATATGAACAGAGCATTAAGCTGTTTTTTTGTGACTACAATCTGAGCATTTGTATGCTTACAACTAAATGCATTTATAACACATAAGGAAATTGAATTGATAAATACTAATCACAACATTTTTAAAAATACAAAAATTTAAGGTTCAGACTAGGACTTGTAAAAAGATGGGTATGTGTGGAAATAACCTGATAGGATGCTTTTATTTACTTTCATTGATAGAATACCTAGCAGTTCTTGAATGCAGATAACTAATGTTGCTGGGTATTTATGCTTTTTCAGGTCTCTATTCAGTTACAGTTGTTCTTAGCTCAGGTACTGTGGGAGAGTTAGAACTTGTATGGCAATCTACATTCTTTTTCTCCTCTGAGGTTCTTGTGTCCTTTCATTTTAAGTAATTTCAGGAAGAAAAGAAGGGATTGCAGTGCTGTGGGAGACTCCATTAGAATCCTACTGGTGGTAGTTTCCTCTGCCATCAGCCAGGTGGGCAGTAGGGAGGAGATGTGCAGGCATTCACAAGTTTTGCACTATCTCCTGTCTACAGTCCAGCAGAAGCCTCTGAAGTTGCAAAGCAAACTAAATCATATTGAATTTCTGCGTAGGGCTTCAAAAGAAGTCATCATGGATTGAGTAACATAGTAAGACATTATTTTCTATCCTTTGTCCTTCTATCTGTAAATCTGTCTCCTTGTGTAGGGCCTTAATGGAGAATAAACAGGACCAGTAGTTTTGTGGTTCAAAAATCTAAAGCACTTTGCTAAGGGATCTCTGAGAGAAAATATCTGTCTTGAAACATCTGTGGGTAAACTAATGAAATTCCTTACTGTGGCAATGGTGGGGAGAGGCATGTGAGGATGGAGAGAGACCTGTAGCTCTGTTGCAATTCAAACTCATGTGTTCTGGTGGAGGCTTCATATTTCAAGAATGTCATTTATTCCTGCAGGTAGCTGTGGCTAATATTGTCTCTTATTTGTGTTCAAAGCAAACCTAAAACAGCTAAACTGCATCTGCCAGAAAATACTTTTTTTCTCCTTTCTCTCCACATCCAAACACTGGAGCTTATGTTTGAACTCAGTAGCCTCTTTGATGTCTGCCAGGTATTTCAGAACTCAGGTTAATTGAGGACATGGCCTACAGTTGACTCAAGAGTTGCGTTAATAGATTTCTGTTTTTTTAATTGATTAAAAACTGTTTGTCCCCGTAATCAACTATGAGAATGCTATTTGTGGTATTAGATATACTCAGCCAAATTAAATGCTTTGTATAACAAGTTTTATTTGTGAAGAGTAGTACTGCTGGGATTTGTGTGTGCCCTTTTTCACTTTCACTAGTGCATATCAGGGACAGCCTTTTCTGGATCTTATTTGCTTACAGGGATTCACTGACCTGTATTAATCTTTGCACCTGGCAACTACTTGCTAGGTAGCAGCATGTCAGTGTACCAGGGATTCCTGGCTGTCCACAGTGCAGGGTCAGTGAGTCATCCTTTTTCAGGGACTTTCTCTAGTTTCATGCTTTCACAGTATTACAGAAAGACAGAGCTCTCTTGCATCCAGCAAAGAAGCAAAAAATCATTTCAGACTGAAACAGTAGCTGTAATTTTCCATCTCTTGAAAACACAATGTTATTAATAAAATTAAAGGCAACCCACAAAACAAATTATTTGGGGGATTTTATTTTTAACTCTGAACTTATTGTTGGCTTTGAGAGAAATCAGACCACAGAAAGAGGAAGACAGATTATTTATGGAAGCTTGAGGAAGTACTGAAGGTGACATTTCACTTAGAAACATAGCTCTGCCACAATGAAGGGAAATTCAAACATAATTGTGTTTGAATATCCCAACATAACTGTGAAGTACTATATTCCTTCTTTTCCTCCAGTAACTTGCAATGAGGTTAATGCTTGCTCTCACAGAAAATTTACCCCTTTTTGTCTCCCATAAAAGTTCTCTGTCCAAAATTATTTTCCAAGCACCCAGATGTTGTGTACTTGCCTATGTCAGTTATCTGCAGACATATAACTGCTGACAAACTTCAGATCAGAGAGGGAAATTGTTCCATGCTGACTATTGGTTTCACATTGGTTCCAAATTCTGTCACAATTATGGGATCCAAATCATTATGCCTAATTATTAAAAATAAAGTTTACCATTTTGTTTAAAGCTCCCCACTTGACTTAGCATGGCCAAGGCTTTACCAGGCTGACACCAGAAACTGTGTAGTAGGAGCCAATTGAAGTTTTTATTCAGTGCGATAGAAACAGTTTTGCAACACACTGTAGAATGATCATGTATAATTAATGTACTTCATAAAAAAATATGATGAAACACAAGTGGCCAAGATTAAAAGATCGTTAACTAGGATATTTAATAAAATAATAAAAATAACTTGAAAATCAAACCACATTTAAAGAAAAAAAATAGCAGACAGCAGACTGAAATTCGAATCAGTGGCTTTTATGCAACTTAGGGCTATTGTGAGTTTATCAGGCAAGCAGATATTTAGTAGAATTTTACTTTCTATATTTTGAATATTTGTTTGATTAAAAAGAGAGTTTCTAAGTTTATTGTCTATACATAAACTACAGAGGATGACCATGAGATTTTGCCACTAAGAAAGTGGAAACAATGGGACTGATGCCTAACAAGAATGCAAAAATCTTCAAACCAAAGAGTATTTAATAATCCTAAGGGTACATTTTCAAGTCTTCTACATGTAGAAATAGACACGTAGGATGGGAATGGAAATGTCTTACACCAGAGTTTTGATGGTGTCACTAACCAGAAATTGTCTCCATTCATTCTAATAACATTTATGAAGATGGAAAATGCTAGTATTTCAAGTTAGATATTACAGAGCTTTATGAATAGTATGATTCTATCAAATTGTAGTCTACTTCTCATTTTTAGACAAGGTGAGGCCACAGGCAGATGCAGAGCCTGAGGGCTTCCTCCTGCTCTGTTCCAAACAGTGTTTGCATAGAGCATTCCTCTGCCTGACATGTGTATGTTCACAATGCCTGAAAGACATATTTCTTGAGACAAACTCTGGTATCTAAAATATCAGCACATCACAAATTGGAAAATGCCGATCATGTTTTTAGATGTCAACTGTTTGTTTAAATATGCAAATGTATCAAAGTAAAAACTTTGGAAACAATGAAGCTATTCCCAAATTACTCTAATGTTATAAACACAAAGAACTAACTAGGGAGGTAGAGAGGTTCAAATAGCATGTTTAAGTGTCTACCATTTTTTTTCTCCACTTACAGTTCTTTTTTTCATAGTATGACGTCCTTTGCCACGGTGCCGAATTTTAATACTTTATTTTTCTGTTACAGTCCTTTTCAGATACAATATTCTTCTCTACCCTTATACTAAGCTCCAAATTAAACAGCAAATTAAAATTTTAAACTGGACTGGCTTATCTTTTGAAAAACTGAAACCCCTTCCCTTTGCCTTCAGAGGTAGAACAGTTTAAGTTTTGGACAGTCACTACCAACTGCCCAACATTTGAAATGCAATGTTATTGCATCTTTGTTACCCTTTTCCTTTGTTTTATTGCATGACATTTTTTCTTTGATATTTCAGTGCTTCAGCATTTACAGTTCAGACAAGATAGCATGGACTCTGAGATGGTAAGTAAGCCGCCACTCAGATTTCTTCTGCCTCACTATTTATTCAGCAATTAGTTTTTCCTAGAGGCCTCATATATATCAGGTTTAGCTCTGCTGGAATAGTCATGAACTTATAATGTCTAAACAGGCTTTAAAATTCCTATAATGTAATATATTCATTCCTTTGAATTCTTGCTATATTATCTAATGTTAGAATAAGCCTTTGTAATCTGTTCTCTAGCTTCGAAGTTGCTTAAACTTGATAAAAAAAGATAATGTTAATGCAAAATATTTTTTATTTCCTTGTTCTAATATAACACACATGAAACATATGCTTATTAGTTACAGGAACTAATTTAAATGATAATGTTTTCAAATAACCAACATCAAAAAAACTTAGAGAGTAAACATCAGTGCAACATGACAAACAAGCTATGAAGTGCAGCTGAGTGTGAATATGATTATCAAGGGATAGGTTTTGTGAGTACTAGGCAAGTAAAGCAATCTACTTTTGGATAATGTGATTTTTCTCATGCAATATGTCAGATTCCTTCTTCCCCAGCTCTGCTCTTACTACTCTCTTTCACTGATTGTATCTATTTGGTTCATGAGCCATTGCTGGCTAGTGCAAAGGCCATCAAGCAGTGTGTGTGTGCACATGCACACACTGCTGCGGTTATGTGTTTTCTCAGTTGCTTCTGTTTGTTCACAAAATCATTAATTAGTCATTAATTTGTTTCATTAAGCAGGGGCAACTATCTGTTTGTAAATCGGGGCACATGAAGGAAAATTAATATTTTCTCTCTTGACACCAAAAAAAAATAAAAAATACTGCCACACTACTTTATGAGAGGAACTTTTATTGCTTTTATCTTCTAGTTTTAGTTTAAATTTTGTAGCATTTACTTAATGATTGTACACTTAAAGGTATCTATTTATTTACCATGCTGTGCATGACCTCTGCAATGTCACATTTTGTAGCCAAGTGTAAAGGCATTGGAAGATACTATAGAAGGCTTTTCTTAGATATTCTTTCATACTTTTTTCTGCAGGGTTGAAATTTGGAATGTTAACCTAATCCAGATTTTAATGTCTTTTTACTTATAGTAGACACATCTTCTTTCTATCAGTAAGACAAGTGTTTACAAGTATATGCATTTATTGGTCTCTTTTTTTCTGATGAGCTCAGTAAGCTTTCAGTGCCAAATTATTCAAAAGTCATTCTTACTAAATCAATTTTGCAGATTTGTGAGTCAAGGCTCAGGTACTTCTCATATACTGTGATACATTCTGGGAACAGGAGGAATTTTCAGTGCAATGTTACCTTTTTACAGTAACTTGGCCTAAGTAATGCAGAAATAGAAGCTGTGGGTCCATGATGTGATTACAGCCTGAGTTTTCTTGTGTGTATTCTGAGACAAATACCATTATGAAGAATGTGATTAAAATGAGTACTGTACCCAAAACCAGTTCCAAATATCTTACTCATTAATATTTATGGGGTATCCATCTGACAAAAAAACAATTTTCAACCAGATTTAAATTGAAGATGCAGTGTCAGATACAGGAAAATCAGGTTAGGCACCCCAGACAGGCCACTTTTCAGCGAGTCACTGTAACTGTGCAGCAGCAGCAGTAGCAGTAAATGCTGAATCAACTCTGCCCAGGAAAATAAAGTAAGACTTTCTCAGTTGTGCAGGGTTCATCAGCACTCTCCATGTGTCATCTGGGAAGGAGCTCCCTTACAGATGCATACTAGCTTAGCCCTGTACCCCTGGTTACGCCATCTAACACACATGATTAATTACCTTGCATAGAAAAACAAATCCTTCCTTTGCTGGATACAAATAAAGAATTTTCTGAATAAACTACACAGATGGTGTAAGATTCAGACCAGTACCAGAGAAGAGTTAGTGTAACATCACATCATCAGTCAAACATAGAAGCAGGTGTTCCTTGCCATTAACAATCCATGTTGTCATTTTTCTAGCTATTGCACAGTTAGAAAACATTTTTAATGCACTGTTTAAAAGTATTAAAAATGCTTTCAACTTTATATTAATGAATTTGGAAAGACATTACTTACAGTCATTTTCATTCTATATTTTTTTCACAGAAAGACATCATGATGCTGGCTGATCCTGACTTTAAGACTGAGAACTGAAAACCAGAGATAATTTTACTAATGTCACAATACATTTCCTAAACTCTGCTTCTGCAATTGCATTGTGCGCATGCAACAGCTTGGAGCGATAGAAGATACAATAGTTATTTTGTTTGTGATAATTTGCACAAGAACTGCCTGGCTTGACTCAGTATAACTCTCCCTTTTGTATAAAACTTCACACCATCTATATCCTCTCCAAATAGGGTAAATTAAGTATGTATTTAAACTTGCATACACCTAACTTCTTATTTTGGAATCGTTTTCCATGTGCATTAAAAAAGACCCCAACTTGTTTAATTTCTTTTTTTCCTTCTGTTTCTGCCTAGATGAAATTACTACATTCAGTTCTTTTTTAAGGACAAATGTAAAGAGATGTTGTTCGTCCACAGCACAGATGGGCCAAAATATAGTCTTATTAACAGATTATAGAATTTTAAGAACACAGATATCTCTTAGTAGATTGGATTTGATCTTAAATATATTACTATTTTTAAAGAATTAAGTGAATCAGCAGGACGCTAAACCCGGGCAATGGAAAACTTGTACACCTAAGCAGTTACCCTTATTAACGTAAGCCATCACATTTAATATAAAATTTTGCAAATAGCTTAACCAAATATCAGGAAAGTGACTACTTCCTTAGTATCTATAGGTCCTTTTTTGCGTATACAGCCTTGTTTCTCCACACCGTCTGAAAATATTTTTGCGAGCACTGAGTTTTACTTGATCTACAATGCCAAAATTGTTCTATTTGGTACATAGTCACAAATATGTAAACTGTATTTTTCTAGATATCTGTCAAGAGGAGGTGGCTGGTTTTTTGTTTTGTATTTTTTTATGTAAAGACCTCACACTTCTCATTTTATAAGTACAGACCTCTGCTTAGAAAGCAGGTTGCAGTGCTTGTAATTTTGAACTTTCCTTTTGCACAGGGTTGTGCTGAAAGAGTACATACCAGGATCTAGCATGAAGTGGAACTGTTTATATTTTAAAGTGGATTTTTTTTCCACAAAGATTAAATTTTTTCTCATTGTCTTGGTGAAGTCCAGAAAGTCCTTGTGGACACTGCAGGTCATGTTTTCTGTGTTAACTCTTCTGGAGGATGACAGGGCAGTAATGCTTGTCCTGCCTTGCTCAGTGGTAAATGGTTTCAATTAATTAGGCAAGATTCCTTTATTCCAAGTGCTTCTCTCTATGGTCAAAAATGAGGCTGTACAGGACTAAATTGCAATGCAGCAGTGCAAAAATGAACAAGATTTGTTTGCTTTAGAACTGGTCATTGTCAAGTAAGCCCATTTAACTCGCTGCTTCAGTGTAGTACGGCATGGCAACATTTACAGTAAGTGCCTTGCTTGGATGAAATAGAAACTAATGATCCATTAGTACTGAGATGTCTAAACCCCAAGTGGAAAGTAAATTTTTGGTCATTTGGTTAGACTCCATTTGCATAAAAATTTAACTGCAAATAGTTTATATTTTCCCTAAACAGTTTTGATAGTCTTAATATTTTGCTAAATTATATAAATAACAAAATGCCTTAATTTTGTACACACCAAAACACATAAATGCTCCTGCTTCTTAAAGTTTCCATGGATTGAAACCTCTGTTATAATGTCCCTTTAACAATAGAGTGCTGTAAATTTTCTTGTAGATGATTTAAACACTACACCTTTCTTTTGGCTGCACTTTGTACAAATACTTTTGACACCAGGTTGCCATGTTTAGGATTGTAAAGAGGATGGAGTGACTCATTGAAAGTCTAATTTTACCCATTATAATCTTGCCTCTCAGTTTATACTGTTTTAGAAGTGTTATTTGATCTGGAAGATCATTCTGTAACCTTCAGATTACTGCTGGGTGAGTTCTGCAGAAAAGGAATTACCAATGCATTAAATTTGAATTAGCTTTGAGAAATCATGCAGATATATGCACAGAACATTACAGCAGTGCTGTCTCCAAGGCACAGCAGAATTGCCTTTATGCAGTTTTAAAGAATCACTTGAGCAAACCTTAAATTGCACACATGATGAAGCTGAGACAGCATCTTTACTTTTAAAAAAAAAAAGCCAAACATACATAAACATGTACACAGAGCAAATGCAGCTTTGAGAGTTGCCTTTCAGGGAAATCTGATCACAAACAGACTGCTGCTGAATGGGCCATTTGGTCTCAGACCTGTCATAGTGGAGAGCACTACTGCACATACTGAGGAAGTGTCACTTAGACTAATGATTATGAATTATGCAGAGGGTCACATCCTCTTAGTTACAAGTCATTTCCACAGTTTCCCTCTAGACTGTCTAGCCTAGTTTCATTTTTTCCCTTTTAGTGCTGTTAGCAAATAACATGCAGAATGAATGCCAAGACCTTCATTTATTGGCATTCCGTTTTCCTCCCATAACTTCAAGTCAGTAAAATGACTGAACAGTTGGAGGCTGGGAAAGGGAGACAGCTGCTATTGGTGGATTAAGAAAAAGCTCCTTTCAGTTCACTAGGTCATTTAGCGAAGTAGGACAATAGAAAGCTGTAGAAATTGTGTATTTTGCTGCAGGCTGTGGATTCCAAACATTTATGCCAAAAAAATTCTTTCTGCACTTTTCTAGTTTGGAAAAAAGAGGCTATAGTTTGACACATTTTTTAAAACATCGCCATTTGATATCACTAACCTGACAACACCAGGATGCATGACCTTCCCTTGTCTTAGTGCTAACCAGACAATATGCTGCATAGATGAATAGGAGTGCCAGCATTGTTCATAGAGCCACTGTGGAGCAGGATGTGTGATATGTATGGCAAATACATTCTCTGGCATGACTGGGTATACCTTGAAATGTCCTTGACACTGAATGGGAAGACATCATATTTGGAGGGTAACAGCTGAGCAGCAAGCTGTGGCAGCTAGAAAGATGAAGGACTGACTAGAGAAAAGTGTATGGGAGGATGCTTTCCTGCCCAGGGTCTTTGCCTTTCTCCCACTTGTGCTGGGTACCAGGGGGAAGGCTAACTAGCAGTGTCCAGCTCCAGGAGGTTCCTCCCTTACAATCACTAAAGAAGTAAAAGGATTGATAACTAGAACAATAGCTGCTTTTCTTAAAATGAATATACCTCTTTCTAGCCTTTCTTTAAAAGCTAGTTAATGTAGTAGGAAATGTTGTTCATCCCTTAGCACTACAGAAATTCCTCAAACTTTGACTGTACTATTTTCTTGCAAATGCCTGTTGGTCTTGTTTTCTACTAGAACTTGTGAAAAATTCAAGAAGTGTGTTTCAATCTGTGCCATGCATTCAGGAAAGAAAAAAACAGGGAGCATTTCCCAAAGCTTTTCCTCTTTGTTAGCATATAACCATGTTTGATATTAATACCTGGAAAGAAAATATGATCACTACAATTTAAGAAATGTTTTGTCTTGCAGGAGTGTCTAAAAACTAAGTTATATTTGATTCATAAGATACTTATACTCTCTGATTTCACAAGAATTTTATTTTTTAATAAGTAAATTAAGTAATGGTCTCAGAGACAAGTCAATTAAATGGATTCCTACTCTTACTGCACAGAGGAAATCTGAATCTTCTATCAGCAAAAGCTTCAACTAACTTTTAAATTTTGCAGTATGTGCTCAGAGAAAATAAATCTGGACTTTCTATATGAAGGGTGAGGAACATCCGTAGCTCTAGCATCAGTAAATGTTAGGGCTGCTAGTTTGAATAGCCCACATAATGTTAAATACCAGAACAGAACAAGAGGTTTGCACTGATCTACCCTAAGAAAGCTAAAAAAAAACCAAACAACCTGATTACCTCCTGAAGAACATCATCTGAACCTTTTTTAAGGAGACATATTAGACATGATATTAAAATGCCATTGACAATTAACAGTCAATCTATAGCTGATCTTCCAATTTCCTTACAGTGAACAGAATGGATATTCATTCATCTTTAAGACCTAAACCACTCTCTATTTCTGTTCTGCCTTTCTTTATATCCTTTTGTGTTTCAGGTGTTATTTTCAGACAAGAGTTCCAAGTGTTTTTCCCACACAAAACAGATGGATGGCAAAGACAAAAAATGTATTAGACAAGACTGATTAAAAGATCCAGCCTGGATGGCAAACTAAGAACTTCATTTGTCTCTCTTTTCTGTGCTTAAATCAGATGTAAAGAGAGAGTTTTTTGCAGGTGTCATCTGGAAGTAAACCAGAAGTTAGAACAGATTAGGAAGTACAGATGGAGAAGCCATCACAGCTAAGTGATGTGGCATTGCATGGTATATTCCAGACTTTTAGTAGATTTAGGCCTAGGGATAGACAGTGTATGCTGGAGATTACAAGGGTCTCTGTATCAAGAAGATCACCATCTGAGATTTTTTTACTATTTACTCTTAGCTGCTTCAATTTCAGTAGTTAAAATATCTAGTTATGCAGCTGAATACTGTTTTCAATTCCATCTTACATTTTTTTTAGCTAAGGGATTTATTTCC
>NW_008651411.1:15502-22975 GCF_000695815.1 Acanthisitta chloris
GAAAGCCAATGGCATCCTGGCCTGGATCAGGAACAGCATGGTCAACAGGACCAGGGAGGTGATTCTGCCCCTGTACTCAGCGCTGGTGAGGCCATGCCTTGAATTCTGTGCACAGTTCTAGGCCCCTCAGTTCAGGAGGGATATTGAGGTGCTGGAGCGTGTCCAGAGAAGAGCAATGAGGCTGGTGAAGGGACTCAAGCACAGGTGCTATAAGGAGAGGCTGAGGGAGCTGGGGTTATTCAGCCTGGAGATGAGGAGGCTCAGGGCAGACCTTATCACCCTCTACAAATCTCTGAAAAGAGGCTGTATTCAGGTGGGGTGAGTCTCTTCTCCCAGGCAACTAGCAGTAGGACAAGAGTAGCCATATTTTAATGCTTTTAAAGGCTTTTCCTAGAACTCATAGATGGTTAGGGTCAAATTAACCTACTGTCAGCTCACACCTGCCCACAAAGTCTGGTCAAGTTTCATGGCTTTGAGACTCAAAGCTCTGCCAGGGGAGGTTTAGGTTGGATATTAGGAAGAGATTTTTCACAGAGAGAGTAATCCAGCATTGGAATGGGCTGCCTTGGGAAGTGGTGGATTCACCATCCCTGAAGGTTTTCAAGATGAGACTGGATGTGGCACTTAGTGCCATGGTCTAGCATTGATGGTAGGGTTGGACTTGATGATCTTTGTGGTCTCTTCTAACCCAGCTGATTCTGTGATTCTATGATTCTATGATTCTATGTAGAAAGGGATGATGTAGTTATACTTTTTTCCAGTAAGAGAAGCAACAATCAGGAGACTTTCATCCTCCCAAGGACAGATGTCCATTGAAAGCAAAAGATTTGTATTTTACTTTTATGCACACTGACTCTTTGATGCTGCATTTATATTAGGGTAAAAATCATGGTTATCCATGGTTATTCCAAGGGACTGCAATCTGCTGATAGTCTAGTCAAGGAAGTTAAACTAAAATAAATTTGAAATAATGCCTGATTTTAAATAAAAACATTCTCAGTATAATAAAATACGATATGGGCGTGTATGTATACAAATATATCAAGGGCTTAGGAGAAATCCCTTAATAACTGCTATAGACATGACTTTTTTTGTGTGTGGTTAGGACATATTGTGACTTGACACTGCGCTCTCTTTCAATCATACAAGGCAGGACTTGAGCTGTGCAAGAGTCTTGATGACAGAGAAATTAACAGTGTAGTGTAGCAGATTGCTGTGATCCACAGTGGAAGTAGACCATTATAAAGTATTCTACTGAAGAAACAACATTGATTTTTAAGTGTGCTCTAGGATTTTTGACTTCTTTACAGGAAACCAGATATAATGTGCATGACAGAATATCTTAAATCCTCATCAGCGCATCTGCCTGTGACAGGGGTCTTTCCTTTCTCTTCCGGTGAAGTGAAAGGATCGGGAACAAGAAATTTGATTGAACAGTATGGCTGAACCAGTCTTTAGCACTGGCAATGAAGCAGCAGCCCCACAGCTGTCTCAGACCTACCATCTCTTGAGTGACCTTGCTGATGCTGCCAGATGGACATAGTCTCCCTCCACCTCCTACAACCCTTCTCCAGCCTTCAACCACGGACAGCCTTACCACACTCCTCTGCACAGTCATGCTGTGGTGCCGGCTCCATCCCAGGCCGGCACCACTCAGCATGCAGAGGGAGTGTGGCAGGCCCCAGACAACTCCAAGGAGGCTGGTGAGCAGGTGGGCACAGCAGCTGGAGAGCAATCCCAGACAGCCAGCAGGTGGATGGAGCAGCAGGGGGGCAACACCAGACGGGCAGCAGGTGGAGAGGGCAGCAGGAGGACACCACCACTTTGTACTCAACTTGACATTAATTACAGTTGTTGGAATCCTGTGTGGCTCCTAAGACCTTTTTTGGGGGATGTTAAATTGCAAATTATATTTGTTTAGATTCTGGAATTAGCTTCCCCTAATGACTGAAGACTTGGGAGGTACTTGGAGAAGAGCAGGGAGAAAGAAAGCCTTCTCCCATCTCAAAGCCATTTGACCAGACTTTGTGGGCAGGTATGAGCTGGCAATTTATTAATTTGTCCCTAACCATCTATGAGTTCTAGGAAAAGCCTTTAAAGGCATTAAAATGTGGCTGGCTTTCTCAATCGCTCTGTTGTGTGCAGTTCCACATTGTGATGTTTACTGCAGCACTCAGATGTTTATAATTAATTTAGTCTGATTGCTTCTAGTTACTCCTTCCTATCTGCTTTATCCTGTATTTGCCACCTTCGCATGTAAGTAGCCCTGCTGCCTATTCGTTCAGCTTTGCAAGGTCCCTTTGGACCTTCTTAACCTTCTCTGGTGATGACTAATCTTAATAATTGCACTGTCTGAAATTTTTTTCCCACCCTTTCCACCAGAACATTACTAAAGAGAACAGAGTCTTATCCAGGTACAGAAACATGAAGAATCCCATTGAATCCTGTCATAGTGAAAACTGACCATTAGTCTCTGGTTTTCTTTCTGTTTTTTTATTTCTTTTTTTATTTTTCCTTTCTTTGTCTGTTAACTGATTTCTAATTCCTGGCAGTACTTCAGCCTTTCAGTGTTTATAATTTGAATTTCTCAAGTCTCTCTTAAGGCATTTTGTCAAAGGTTTTCTCAAAGCCCAAGTAAATCATATCTGTAGCAACCACATTATTGCTATACTCAAAGAAAACTGTTAGCTGAGAGAGAGTTTTCTTTCTAAAAGGTGATTTCCTGCAATGTATTTTGCTCATCTGTTATATAATTTCAATTATTTTTAATTGCTTCCAAATCATTTTCCTCATCTGAATTAAAACATAGTATGCAACTCAGAGATTTTTTGAAGTGCTTATATGTGAGTCCTCCTTAGACCTGATCTACAGTTTCAGGCAAACTTCTTATTCCTCAGTCCTACTCTTTGAAATATTCTCTTACTGGTAAAACTTCATTTCAAATAGCTGGTTTATTCTTCCTGCTTGTTGCTCTTTGCAGAAGAAAGTAGAAAGCTTATGATAAATTGATACACTTAAAAATATACCTTGGTCACGCTACAACTCTCTGGTAGGAGAAGGGTCTTCTGATAGTATGAAGAAATGATGACACAAGGCCCAGAACCAAAATTATTTCATTACTCTGGGTGCCCTTTATTGCTTAGACATGACCTTCCAGCATTGGCTGGAAGCATTAGCCAGAAGCATTGGCCAGTTTCTGTAATGAAAAGATACCAAACAGAGAAGGAGTGCCTTCACCTCCTATGCTGCTGTCTGCTTCCAAAGTCACTTCCCTTAATTTTGTGGATTTGGTTCCACATGCTATAGCCCACTAAAATGCGCAGATCTTCCTAGGAGGAACTTTCTAAATGAGCAGGTTGAGGCAAGATCTTTTCAAATAGTAAAAGAAACAGGGAAAATGCCTTGGATGAAGACACGTGGGAGGAAATTTATTTCTCTCTGCCCCGAAAGGGAAGTGAATTCTGCCTGCTGCTCCAGTGGCCAAATGGAGGGTCTTGAGCAACAGGTAATAAGGTGGAACCTATAGGAACTCTCAGGAATGGCAGATTTGTAGCTTCCATTTTCTGATCCTGCCCACAGTTGTTAAGGTACAAAGGAGACAATGCATTGCACTGTACTGATCCTAAAAGCAGGAGAACTTAAAGAAGAAAAAAGAAAAACCATCATGTGGTTCCATCTGAACCTTTCCTCTTTCCACAGGAGGTGATCCATTTGTCTTTATCTTAGAGGGGAAGCTTTTGACCTGAAGCACTGTATTATTTCGATTTGTCTTTTATAAAAGTTATACTACATTTTATAATGCTTACACACACACACACAAACGCACACCCTCAATACTGTATGAAAAGTTGTCAAGCCTTTCTGTCTAAAATAATTTGGAAAAGTTGAGTCTAACAGTTTTACTGAGATTTCTATGTGAAACAGGTGAATGTATCAAATTTTCTAAAACACCACATCCCTTTTATCAAGACCATTAAAAATGAAACCTGTTTGTAGGTGGTGTTACTTGACAGAATATATAGTAGGAATCTCTATTTCTGCTTTCATGACTAGTACAATATGAACATGACACTTCACATTTCCAAAGTATTTTCATCCAAAGGTTTCAAAAACTTTACAAACTAATTAAGCCTCACAGTTCTGTCAGTAATAAGTTAGATTATGTCAGAGCAACAGTTCAGCAGTTTAAATGTAAACAGAGCATCACATTTAGGATATCAAATAAGTCTATATTCCTTTAAAACTGGTAGAGTTAAGTTCTCACTAAGGTACATATTTGACAGGGAAAGTGTTCAGAATGAGGAATTATTCCTCACAGGAATACTAAAGCTACAGCTGCCAAAATTTCAGCCTTTCAACAGTCTTTGCACATCTGTGGATCTGCTGTTCGTCCCCACATCCATGAACAGGCTGTTTTATTCCTCCTGTTCCTGTTTGCATAAGGACTGACCATAAGAGGCTTCTTGACTCCTTTCATTAGGCAGGTGGTCCTTAGAGATATCAGAAAATCACCTAAATGCTTTGGTATTGACTGCTGAGCCTGGATTTGATATCTTTAATGTCTCCCTGATAAGAAATCTAAAACACTCAGTAATGCATCTGCTATTACACTGTAATTTTCTCTTCTTGCAGATAGGAGACAGTGGGTCACTGGTAATGGTTAGGAGTCAAAATGATGCATTTATGTGTAAATAATTCTGGCACCAGTTGAACCTTGTACAAAATCGAGCATGTTTCTAGTACCAAAATCAGTAACTCTGCTTGGGTCCATGCTGGCAGGAGCTCTCTTTTTGTGTTTGGGTCTGCTTTAGGGTTTGCAGCCAACATATTCAGCAGTCTCTACAGCTCTTTACCACTACACTTGGGCTAATTGTGGGTATGTGAAGCACATGTGCAGAGGTGGGAGTGCAAAGCAGGAAGGTCAAGGATTGTTCACCTGCAACCTGCGGGGGTTCCTCAGTAAAGTTAATTTACAAAGGCTCTTTACTCAGAGCCCCCATTCCTCTAAGCCTTGATGAGGTATTTGATTAATGGTTCTGGAAGTCAAACACGTGGAGTGGCCCTCAGTTTTGAAGGTCGCAGGTAAATCCTGGCCTTATTCTGACTCCAATAACGCATTTATCTAAATGCCACATCTGAGTTATAACCACTCATCAAAGAAGTGACTAGGTAGTACAGCAATTTCTGTTGAAAAATAGAGCACCATGTGATAAATTGCGTCTGAAAGATTTGTTTCATATGTCAGGCACATATTACTTTTAAATCAAATGCTAAAACATGCCTTATTTAGTCAAAAGTAAGCAGAATGCTGTAATTTATAATCATCTTGAAGCACACTGCAGCTAAAATGAAAGCAGACTATTAAAATTTAATGCCTGTTTGGCGGAGTAGCATATTTCTGGCCACGTTTGATGCAGCGCCGTTTTCTCACACCATTGTGTATGCACAAAAAGTCAGCTTGTGTTTGCCAACGTTTGTGGAAACTAATTGAAAAAAATGATTTAGCTGTTAAAGGCTGACATCAGGCTGGAAAATAATTGTCAGCAGACACTGATGGCAGTGGCTTCTTTCTCCTCCTCTCACCCTCATCACTTGCTTTTAACAATTGTCTGCTGTTCTTCAGCATGGGTCCCTGCAGTACAGTTGCTAGCAAATATTCATTGGGGTGTCATCTCTGTTTAAAGTCTCATCCTACACACCTATTCATCTGTGCTAAATGAACAGCAGCATCAGCTCAAATTAAGCTGGCATGAAAACAGCCACTGTTAATAATTTCTACCGTGATTCAGCTTAGCATTGGATAACAGGTGAAGATGTTTCATAACGGAGGCAATTACAGCACTGTAAGCTCTTTCTGGCTGCCTGTTTCATCAGAGGAATGAAGCACAGTATCTGCTGGAGCATGTGGCACGGCCAGGCCCAGCTGCCATCAGACAACATTTATTATCTGCCGAATTGAGCAGGCTGCCTGTCAAGGGCAGATGCTGGGTGCAGTCATTAGCATGCAAAATGCTTGGAGAGACTGAGGCAAGAGTGTGGAAGTCAGTACACTTCATCTGAATTTGCTGCAGACCTCTGATGCCAGATAAAAACCTTCTAGACCACCATTCCAATGGTGGGACTGCAAATTTGTGTCCCAGTCATTGCCTGCACACATGTATCCGTGTTGTGTGTGCTATATAAGTAAGATTGCAGGAAGTGTAGAGTTCTATTTCACAAACAAGAACAAAATCCCATTTAAAAAAAAAGGTAACAATTGGTGAACTTCTGAGACAATAATAAGGTATGGTAGAAGTAACCATTTAATATCTGCTCATTAAGATGCAGATGAAGGGGTAAGATGGGTAGAAATTCATAACTAGCAAAATACCAATGAAGTCTGTAATTTCGTGTGAGAAATGTTATGCTACTATGATGGATTTTTAGCATTTTTTTTATTAAAGAACAATGTACTTCCATCCACTGAATCTCTGTTGTTCTATTATTTAAGTTATCTTTCATGTCAGTGCCACATGGTTTGAAGCATATTAAAACATAGTCATATACTTAATTGTGTGGATTTGCAGATGGTTCATTTCCAGCCAAATATTTTTTCCTTAGATCTCAGAAGAAAATATCTAGCAGCCTAAATTGAATTTTTATACATTATGATTTCCAGAAATGTACTTCTTAATGGTTTCTGATGTGCCTAAAGGCATGAATCTTGAACTACTTTCTTAGAAATATGTTAGAAAGAAACTGAAAAATGTGTCGTGGCTTGGTTTTTTTCATTTGGTTTTATTTAGGGTTTTTTTCCCAGTTACAAATAGTGAATTTCAATTGTGCACGTTAATCTACTTTTATTGTATTGCTGTAGTGTTTTCTTGAGCACTTGTAATAATGAAAATATAACAATGTGTACTTCAAAAGTGCTTGAAAACAATACCAACATATCTGCAAAATGTGTGGTGTATATTGATTTCCAGAAACAAAAGACACATCTGCTTCCTTTTCAAGGAATGATCCTAGTTGTTTCAAAATACTCAAGGTTTATATCTTACAGAAAGTAGCACTGAGATTTACTTATTTCCTTTTTTTTCCAAATGTGATATTGAAAGATTCAAAAAAAAGGAAAATATTTTTGCAATTATTTGTAAGTGCCCAAAAGATTAAAATGGTAGTGATCTTGTATCCTTATTCAAATTCTAATCTCCCCAGTAAGTAATTGTTTTATTCCACCCTGACAATGCTCTGTCTGTTGTTATGTTCTGCATACAGTCTCTTCCCCTGACAATTACTGCTGTTCCTTATCCCCGCAGCCTTTAAAAGCTCTGTGTAACATTAGCCTATCTAACCTAGTGAAAATGTCTTTACAGATTAGTGTAATGTTAATACTGCTTTTGACCTGAAGTGGAATATATTGCACTGCTGGAGCAGATGGAATCAGGGCTTCATCGGGAAACGGAGATTGCTTGGCCACCTGCCAAAAGCATA
>NW_008651411.1:23031-24542 GCF_000695815.1 Acanthisitta chloris
CAATGATGAAGCCACTCTCTGCCCTTACAATGCTGGGGATGGGGGGCAGGTGGAAGTACCTCTTAAATTTGCTTTGGATCAAAATATATGTAAGGTTGTTCATCCATAGATGTTTATACAGCATTCTATGAAGAGATGAATCTTTCTGTGAAAATGAAAATCTCCCTACTCTAGGCTTTTATATTTTGGTGCATGTTTCTGCACTTATTTTAATGGAAAATTTGAGACAAAAGTATAAAACACTGAAAACAAGTTGAGACCTCCTGATAAAGTCCTGAATGGATGTAGTTTGGGTCATGAGCACAATTCAGTGCTTTTAGTGAATGAAATATACTCTTTTCCCTTTGTTTTGGGTTTGTTGTTTCGTTAGGCCTTTTGGAGGGGGAGAAGGACTACCAAAATATTATGATATCCTAAGGAAAAATATTTGCCTAAAACATTTACTTTTAAACCTCCTGTGAAGCTCACATGGTTCTAAAAAATAGAAATGTTTGAAGGTTGAGGATGGCTACATCTTCTGCGTGTTGTTCAGAGCTTAAATACATTAATCACAACACTTGCACTCTACTACTATTACACCAAACAAACCTTTCATGGAGGATTCATATAGATTATTATATCATCCTGGATTTCTACCTTTTTCCCCCTCCTGCAATCATATTTTTCTCTCAAGTACTGCATTTCCCTAGTAGTAAAACATATGCTGTTTTCTGCATAAGTAGGGGGATAATGTAAGCTGTGATGTGGAGCGTGTTTTTTCTTATCATTTGTTTTTTGAGGGTGTAGTTATAGTAACATATATGTGCTTTTATCTTTTAAGAACTACCATCTGGTAGCTAAATGTGCACAGATTATTGCTTGAAGTGCTTACACACATTGTGAAAACACACAGCTTTTGTGTGTGCTAGGATACTGCCTATGTGTGTTATTAATAAACCCACATATTAGCTATTTGAATATGTCAAATGATTGTAAAATAGAACAGTGATTCCAGACAAGTAGGATTAGTACTGGCACATTGCCAGATGTGTATTTATTCCAGCAATACTATTGTAACCTTTTAATATCATATTGTTTGCAACCTCTTCCAGACAATAATTGTTTGAGGGGGAAAACAGAGCTGCTTTGAAAAAGGAAAAGGTCTTTGTTATACTCAAGTAGATAAAGCTTCCATCCTTGGTATACCAAGTATAGAGACGCATGCTGAATATGTGCAAGCAGCAAGAGAGACAGAACATATAAATTTGAGTTACTTTGACCTTTAATCCAGAAGACCAAGAAAAGAAATGCACTAGGAAGGTTGGTTTGTTGCTGTCTGGAGACTGATAAGCTGTAATAAAGGCGCACTCCATTGCAATTCATCTAAAGCTTCCATTGCTATCATCCTTTTTTTTCGATTTTTGTTACCTCAAGTACTTATCTAAATCCCTTTCAATGCCAGCTTGAATGCACTTTGTATTCTCTCCAGCTGTGACTGGTGCTGTCTGTGTGTGTCAGTGTGCTTCAGCATA
>NW_008651411.1:24579-39251 GCF_000695815.1 Acanthisitta chloris
ACACCTAATTAAGGATAAGCTGTGGATCTCTCCGCTCTATCTTTGTCAACAGCTATGTTCCCAGCTTTCTGCCTAGTTGAGCTTTTATGACAAGAGCAACATTTTGGGTTCAGCCTACCTCTGGCCTCTCAGTTCCCTATGTGAGAACTCAATGTAACTGAACTCAGCAGATAATTTTAGAAACATTTATGGTAACGAAATAAACAAATCCCTTCTGTCTCTTTCTAAAGTACATGCATTTGTACTCAGATCTGCCTCCTCAAATCTATATAAATGGATATGAATGCACACATATAACTGAACATAAATTGGATATTTTCCAAATTTCCTTTTGTCTGGTGTCCTCTCACAAACTGTTTCCTAGGTGATGATCAGAGGGGTTGGGACAGTATTCATCTTTTGTAAACACTGTATCTAAAAATACAGCCTCATTTAGCAGGAAGAAAACTCCTATTTCAGTGTCCAGTTGAGTTGTTTTAAGTAATTTTTTTAATAATACAGATGAATTTAGGTCATAAAGCAAGAAACTCTTTTAAAGGGTTAAGCATTTAATAAACCTGAAAGTCAGATTAATATGACTGATAAGGTGATTACCAGTCAGCCAATTAAGCAAGTACATGAAATAATTTTGTGAGGAGATTTAAGAATATGTCTGTCTGCATAACCAAGTTAAATTACTTCAGGGAGCAGATTTAATTTTCTTTTTCAATTTTCCTACATTGAAATCCCAAATTATGATCTGAATTTTATGTAAGCCTGTGTAGCTTGCCGGGCGCACAACAAAGTTGCAATGGAGGTACAATGGTGTAGCTCAGAACAGATTTTGATTTGCTGGTCAAGTAAAAATTATGCAGACTTCTAGAAGAAAATCCTAGATACATAATGGAGAACTTCTTTGCTATTAAATACATACCTAATTGAAGGCAAAAAATGTGATTACTGGCTTCAGTATTTGAGATCCTGCTTCTCATGCTGTTCATCTGACAAGAAGGAATTTGAGTATGAATTTCTATCAGCTATTCCTAAATCTTAAGTCAGTGATAATTCTAACTGAAAATCCGACTTGTAGAGACAAGGGTCATCTGAAAAACTACTTAGGACATTCAGGACACATTTGGGTAATTAGTAGAAACTGGATGGCCCTTCCCAGCTACACTTTACAGTTTGGCCAGCTCTTAGTTTTGAAAGTTGTTTAGGATCAATTTCCCTTGAAACTATGAGTTCACCCCTTCCTTGAGTTCTGCCAGTGATAGTAGCCTCTGAGCTGTTCTGATTTTAAGATCTTTTAGTTACTCCCACTTTTGTACACCACCCTTAATTTGTCATTACACTGGGAAGGAAGAGAAAGCAGAAGATAATTCTCTGTACAGCTCCTATCTGTCTTCATGAGATGGATTTGGATTTGTGTTGAACTCTTGCATAGCTGAATTCCTGGGACACTAAATCAAAAAAGACAGGAATATTTTATTCACATTCTTGACCATGAGTAAAATCATGCCAATAGCTGTACTTTACAAAGTGCATAAAGACATTGTCTTGCCATTGATGCAGAATATGATAAAACTAGCCTTAACAATTTTAGTTGCTCAGGTATGACAGTGACTGCTATTCATTTCACAGTGTTATATTCTGCATTATTTCCTGAGGAGCAAATGTGTGGAAAACCTGTTTAGAAATCAGAGAACAGAAAGAATACATTTTACTCAATATCTTAATCTTGCATTTTTTTGTTTATTTATTTTATGTCCAACAGCTCCCCAGCCAAAACAGCTGGAGACTGAGAGTTAAAACCTGGCAATGAAAAAGATAATAATGGGCATATGTATGCTTTGTGTGTTCCAGAGGAAAAAAAAAAGGATTTGTTTTGGCTAGGTTATTAGCCTTGGAAATGCACTCTTCATGTGAGTTCAGTACATTTAATAATTATAGTAAAATTAGTTTCAGTGAAGTTAAAGCCTGAAACCAACATAGATGAATTTCAAGAAATTTGCTCAGGCAGAATATGGAAAAGACCAAAAATTGCAAAGATATTTTGAATTAAAAAAAAAAAATCCCAAATAAATGACAATACATTGTGCACCTTGAGAAACAATAGTGTAGACACATTATAAGTTAATTTTATTCATTGCATTGCAATTGCAAGAAAATCTAGGCTGGTGATCATCTTTAGTCCCACAAGACAAAATGATAGAACCTTTTACTTCATTGCTACTCACCTGGAACAGTAAGCATATACACCCTGATGCTACTCAATAAAAATATTAAGAATTTTTATGCCTCATTCTGTTTACTGTCTGCCAGGATTACTCAACAGACAGTTGTGCATTACAAGCAGCAGCCACTTCATCTGTTTTCCCACAGTGCAAACATGCGCTTGTAAATTGACCTTGGATTCTAATGCAACTGCAGTGCACAGATTATAAAGATCCAAAGGTATATGTCTATATTAGTGGCTTTGAGCAGAACTGGCTTCAGTATTTCACATAAATATTTAAATCTGAATTATATCTCCCCCATCCCCCATTGCAGCTTATCATAAAGGACATGAAAAAAGCTCAGCTACAACTGCTTTCCTTCACAGTTTCAGTTCAGCTATGGCAAAAAAATTGCTAGTATGAATACAGTCATTGACTTGTGATGAGACCTACATACCTTCTTATTCAAGTTATTTCTAAAAGGCATTTTAAAGACTTTGGAAAATGTTACCCCAAGGAGATGACAGGCTTATCAGCTTTTCTGTGCATACTACATATGACCAGAGAGAAAGAAATAAAAAGTGTGGTTTGAGGTGTACACACACAGCCTTAACTTTTTGGCATGTCTAGAGAGTAACTGCAAAGCATCAGTGTGTTTTCTGTATGGACAGTGGATGTCTGTGGGACTGTATGCACAAAACAGGGCAATCTGAGAAGCCCCAAGTCCAGTCATTCCCATTCCAGTGCAGACAGCAGAAAAAAATACATAAACATTATTACTGCACAAAACAGTAAGCCAAATTAGCAATAAAATCACAAGCAGCACCAAATATGGGATCAAGTCATCAGCTGTTTTCTGTCTGTAGGAAACTGCAGTCCATAGTTATGTGTGGGTGTGTGCTGTTGTATATGAATACCTATACATTATGCATTTGGAAACTGGCATTCTTATTGCTCCTAGCACAGCACATGTGCTCGCTGGAACTGCTCCAGATTTCACCCCTCCCTAGGGTTTCCTTTGTAGTTAACTTAAATAACAACAAACTAGCCTGCCAAATTTTGCTTTGGAGCTTGGCTTCTTCTTGGTCTGCTCTCTGCAGGACCTCCTTTGTCTCTGTCACCAGTTTCCTGTGCTCCACAGAGGAATTCACAACCTATTCCAGATTCAGGGCTGGTGCCAGAAAGATCCACCTGCTCTGGTTGTTGATAAACCAAATATCTTTGTGTCATTCAAGAATGTCCTAAAGCCTGACCACATGAGTGAACAAACAAACAAAAAAATAGCTTGACACTCGCATGCATGGTATAGATGCTGCTGCCTTGTTTACAAGGGTGCTGCAAGGTGTTTACACACTAATGCACCATGGCTGACAGAATGGGGCTGAGAGGGAAAGAAAACTCTGGCAGACAGAGTTTTATTAAGTAGTTGATATACGCATTTGTGTTTGCAGTTGTCAGGACTTTTCATCTCTGCAGTGGTGTATGCTGGCTTGGATTTACGTAGGGATCAGCTCTGCTGTTTTCTGTCACATGACACCTTTCCTCTCTGTCCTTGTCCATTTCCAAACTCTCCTTCCATATCTGCCTGTGCTTTGGGCTGATCAGAAGTTGGTCTAAGGCAGCAAATAAGTCCCTCAGACATTTTACATTTCAGCATGCAAAGAGGGCTGTGACTTAGATATTATTTAATATACTAGCTATTGTCCCTCAGAAGTACTTGGAAGTAACTTGTTGATAACTGGAAAGCAAATAGTAATAAGAAACAAATGTCCTGTGGAGTATCAGCTTCTGGGTTTCATAACCTCTGTGGAGGAGTACACTGAACACAAATTGTACCTGATTTACTGGTACTTGGCTTGTTTTTGATAAAGTGTGTCCATCACATTACAAATGCCACTGTGAACTTAAAAGTCCTAGTATGACTGTTCAGAAAGTTGTTTCACCTACAGTGTGGTTTTCTTGCAGCTTGTGCAAAATAAAAGGAGGTCATGTATGTGTCAGATGTTCCAATACTGACCCTCTTTTTCATTTTGATTGCTGGGCCCTGAGGCAAGGGTGCTAGTATGATTCCTAAAGCATTTTAACTGATAACAATGGCTCCAAGGATGTAGGACAAGCCTCCGGAGAAGTCCAGCTAACGTTATTAAATTTCTTCAAATAACAGTCAATCTAACTTCCTTTAGCTTGCGTACATTTTGGCAGTGTTTTTCCACAAATACACTGGCATCTAGAGATATTAAGATTCCCCAAACCTTTTCTAATTAAGGTTAAATGCATTCTCTGATTCTTTAAGTACACATAAGTCTCTTTAAAGGAATAATGTGGTAAATTTCCCTCTGCATGCTGCTTAGAAGACAAAATGATAAGCTTGCTTGTGCTTAGGGAAGGAAAAAACAGTATCTCATTATGGTAACGTGGTAAGGGAGGTGTAAGTTAGTTTCAGCTATAGAGAATCTGATGTCAGCCTGGTAATTACCAGGCAGAGTCAATAATACCTCTTCTCAGTAAAATTGCAAATCCAGTACAACCATGACCAGAACTAAATTGCTTGAGAGCAATCAATAGAAATCTCCTCATTGCATTCCCTGGTGTACACATCAGATATAAACAGGAAAACTGTCCAACCAAGCAAAAGGTCAATGTTACAAATGGAAACTGCAACATAAGGCTAGGAACAAGTCTGTCCACACAGAATAGTCTTGGTTAACAGTGGCCAGAGCTGACAGGCCTAAATGGGAAGATGCGTATTTTCAAGGTTAGAGGCTATACCTACACAAACATTAATTTTATGCAACTGGAGTAGAGCGATAGATTAATGTGGTTGATGCTGAGTTCCTAATATTTGTTTCCTATGTGGTTTGTGGCTTTTAGTCAGACTAAATTCAGTCTGTTTTCTCAAACCAAATATCCTCATCATGCGTGGCTCAAAGCTGCCTGAAACATCAATCTTTGAATCAGATTTCTTTGTCACTGTAACAGGCTGGACGCCATTAGGTTTGCATCAGGCCTAGAACTTCTAGCTCAACTTCCTCGGAAAGGAATGTGGTTCAACTACACCAAAACCACTGTGAGGACCTAAGCAAAGCAAAGTGGGGAAGATCAAAGGATTAATTTCAAAACCTCACTGTTGCTTGAACAAAATAGTATTGCAGATGCAGCCAAATATTTGCTTCAGAAACCTTAATTGTTGTTTTCCTAGATGCTCAGGGCCTTATCCTTCTGCTTTTTCCTTTCTCAAACACATTTTCTTGTACATAAATCCCTGAACTGTCTTTGGTCCCATGTAATACTTATCACTTGGCTTTTTCCTGTGAATATTAAACAAAGAGATAGTTAATGATGTATAAATACAAGATTAAATTTTACTTATTACTGTGATAAGACTCTCAGAGGAAATATGGTTGAGTTTGATGCTGATGTTGAGGGTATAGTCTTTTAAAAAAGAAAAAACCTCTTTCTGTAGAGGAATCAGGAGCTGAATATAAGCTTTGAAAAATACTATGTCCCTTGAACCTTCCACAAGAACCTTCCACAAGAATTTCTAGACACCAGAGATGTGAGAGCTCAGCTACTTACTTAGAACTCTCAAAAACACAGTGGAAAACAGTCACCTAGTAATCCCTGAATTCTCACTGAATATCTGCCCCTGGAGGCTGATGGGACCTTAGGAATGGATTGTTAATTTTGACTTTTTTTAATATTCTCCATTTGTATTTTGGATTGGGTGAAGTGGCAGCTGTTATGCATTCTGTCTACTACTATATTTCCTTTTGAAGGCTTCTGTTGCAATGGATTATTTCTAAACTGACTGGAGTTTTCTGAGAAATCTGCTTTAGCATGAAATTGTTCATTTTCTCACTACATCAAATTATGCTGCCCACACAGTACCCAACACAAAATAAATAAACCTGCACAAAGCTGTGGTGTGGGAAACATCAAGAGTATTTTTGCTTAGGCTGTGCTGACAGGAAATGTTTTCTTTCCAGTGTAACTCTATGTTTCATTTGACATGCCTTTTGTTACAAGTTTATGAGCCAAATATTTTCAACAGGTGCCAGATTTAATTATTTATTATTTTTTATGCTGCTGTAACCATATAATAGGAGAAAAAGGTATTTTCCCCATAAGAAAATGTTTTGTAGAAGCCAGGATGGAATTCTGTTCATTGTTCAACAGAAAAAAAAATGTGGCAGGCATTGCATTTGAATTATGGTATGGATTAAAGCATGCCATAAGAATAGCATAAAAAGGCTGTTAAATAGCTGATACTTTCATCATGTCGGAACCAAGTATAGAACTACAATGCAGTTGCATTAGTATTGTAATGGTATGAACATTTTCAATTATCATGCTTAACCTTGCTAAGACGCTAAAATGAACACTATTGATACAGTGCGGCGGGAGCAGCACAATAGAAGTCACTATTCTCTCGCTTTCTCTCCCTCCTTTGTTTCCTCCTTGCTACAGTAAGGGAAATGTGTGGACTGTTGCCCACACCATTTCTAAATTGCTCAAGCAATTGTTTCCTGTAGATTAATTTGTAATTCTCAGTCTCAAGAAGAAGGAAATGGGAGCACGTTCCTCCCCCAGGCCATTTACAGATCTGGAGTTTTAATGTAATGTAAAGCAGAGGCTGAGGAACCAACACACATGAGGAAAGGGAGGAAGGCAACAGAAAAGGTGACCCCAGAGTATTTCCTTAGCAAAGATTTTTCTTTGTGTGCCAAAAAAACTTGCCTTAACCACTGCTTATAGCTTCCTTGCTCTTTTCTCTCATGCAAACAGCCTTGCATAAAAAAGCTGGGGGGTGAATGTGTGTGAACACAGTGTACATACACACATGGGGCTGTATTTCAAGGAAGCTGATGTGTGACTGCCTTCTTTGTTTGCTCGTGGTTGCTCTGGTGATGATAGTTTCCTTACAAGGGTAGATCGAAACAAACAACTTCCATCAACACTGATGCTGTTCTTCATACTATCTAAACACAGCAGCTGGAACTGTGAACTTTTAAGGTTATTTATGCATGAAAAGCAGCAGATAGGCAGATTTCAAGGGAGGGTTAGAAAATGTAACTAGTGATCTGAACGCTGATGTCTTGTTACTATTAAAAGCCCCTTCTGGGCTTATATATAACTGTAGTCTGAATACCTGTTAAAATCTGGTATTCCATAAGGATATTCTCCATTTTCACTTTCTTCTACTTTAGGGGCTATTCAGAATAATTAAATCACTTCTATCAATTTCTGTTTAGGTTTCTTTTGTTCTACCTTAGCAGTGAAGATTTCTGCTCACCTTGAACTGATCAGTCCACAATTAAAGAGGTATAAAAATGGAACAGAGGAGACTAAAGGGATCCAGAAGAAAAAAGTGTTGCAAAAAGGAGGTAGATAATTTGGCTTTTTGCAAGCTTCCCAGAAAGCCTTCCAGAAAGGGGTTCCCAAAAGGTGGCATTGTTCTCTTCCACTTCACAGGATAAAGAGGGAGAAGTCTCCAGTGACAATGAAAGCAAAGTCTGTGTATGTGATTATGATGAGCCTTTAACACAGCAGTGAAGTAATAAACCTTAGAGCAAAAAGCTTTTGAGAAGACTTTCTGTCTTTAAGAGTTTTCTCAGACACTTGCTACTGGTTTTAACCACAATATTCCAAGGGGTTTTGTGTTAAGGATCTTTTCATCTCTGCTTGCAAATGCAAAGCTACAATCCTGGATGACGAGTGCAATTTCAGGTCTCCTGTCTCAAGGCTGTGCTGCTAAAGAACACCCTTTCAGGGCTGTTAGGGCTGTGCCCTCAGCACGCTGGAAAATTCATGCCTTAGAAAAGAAGCATCTGTAATATTACCCTGAGAACTCTAAACAAATTTTTCCTTCCTTATATTTTGGCAAGGCTTGATATTGATTTTTGATTGCTTAGTAAATTTATTTTCATTAGAAACTTTAGGAAGCATTGTTAAATAAATGTTTAATATTACTGTGGACTCTGGGGCATTTCACAGAGGTGTTAAATTCCCAGCCAATCTATTTCAGGGCAGGGAACAGAGAATCTGTTCTCTGCCCGAGGCATATTAACTGCTGCCAAAATATCTTTCCTCAGAAAACAATGTCAGAATTCACCCTTTAGCTGTTCATATGACAAGGAAGGAAAGCATGAAACAAATGGGCATCATACTAGGTGGGGTTTCCAGGTGCTGTACAGCAAAGGAGAAAGACTTCCATGGCACAGCAATCATGAATTGCCTTGTGCACCTCTTGACCAATTTGCCACAGCACCACATGGTACAGAAAGCATCTGAAATCCTATCTTTGCCATCTATAGTGGAGGTCTCACTAGTCAAAGAGAAAACCTTTCTGTGTCAGGAGGACACTAAGATTGCCCCTGAGCATCTCCTGATGCCTGAAAACAGCTGGATGATTGAAAAAGGAGTGCAAGAACCTGGAATAAAGGGACATGTGCTAGAATCAGGAGACAACATTTGTCTGAAGTTTGGCTATCCGCTTAAGGTAGAGAAGGAAATCTCATTTGGGAATGAGGGAATATGGGGCACTTTTATTTTTACTGTCCGTTTTCCAATTTAAAATATTTAAGACTTCCAAGATATAGCAGGTATTCAGACTAGCAGCTAGACTAGCAGCCTTCTGCAGGCCTCTAGTTATCACTGTTTAACTAGATTTCCCAAGGAATTAACTGTTTCACTTGACTTGTCAAGAAAATAAGAAATATGGAACTACATTATATTTATGCCTCCCTCCTATCTATTCTCTTAACCTCTAAATGTCTCAACTATTCCAGACTAATTTGATGAGTTAGAAGGCTCTTTCATACTCAGGTAAAATGTGTTTTGACAAAAGTACGCTAGTAATCTAAGCAAGTCAAGGCAGGTGTAGTAGAAACATGAGATTTATGTGTTGAGGTTAAACCTAATACGGCAACCTTGTGAAAATGTTCCTGCTTTTCAGTTGTTCATACTCTGCATGTCATATGCAGATGATTCCAGTGCTGACCTTCACAGAGGGACTCCTGACTGGAGCAGCACTGTTCAGTGGTGCAGCTGACACAGGCCTTCAGGCTGGTTCTGAGACTCCCCTCCTATTTGGTACAATTAGACTCTGCCTCAGGGTTGGAGTATTAACTGCAATAAGTATTGTAATGCAATTAAAAAGGGAAGCAAAAAACCAGTAGCTACGTCTGTTCAGTCCTAAGCCAAGTTTCCAACTACGTGCACAATCTCCTCAACACCGTTGGAGCTTAACAAGACAGCTTTTCAGGTTACCTGATGAGCTTCTAGAGGGAGGACCCTGACATAGAAGCTCTTTTGAGTTGTTGTGTGAGGACCTCGAAAAATTTGGACCTATTGTTTATGACATCTGTACTCCATGGGCCAGAAGAATTTAGTAACATGAAGTCAATATTTACATCTAAGGATGAAAATATTATGTATAACCAAGTGTCGCACTGTCAAACAGCCTTTCTTTGTGTTTTGTTATCTGTAGATCTGGATTAGTGAACTTATTTTTCTCAAAAATTTAGAGTTCTTCTAAAGTTATCCACTACCTTGAAATTCAAAATTATGCAATTTTTCCATTGAGAGTTTTGAAATTGCTTGCTGAGGTCGCTCAATATCTCAATACAAGACTGGGTTTGCTTTGTATACTTTACCACACAATTTTTCCCTTCTCTTTATCCTTTCCCTTAATTTTTCCCTGCCTGGAATCTCCTTGCAATCTGACTTCAAGAACCCTTCATGGGTTTGTCATTGAAAGCATTCAACTCCCTCCGTTCAGCATGTTCACTCCAATTTGCCTGCCCTATAGTCATGTTTATTGTTGTTTAACACTGGTGTTATATGGTACTTAAATATTTCAGCTGTACTGGATCTTTGAAAGCTGGCAGGAAGAATTGCTTGGTTTCCAGTCTTGAATGCTTATCTCCCCTTGGATCTCACCATCTGCTTCTTTTTGGCAATGCAGGTAAATTACTTTTTTTCAACTTCCTTTCATTTGCCCTGTTTCCTGCAGATACTTAACTTAGCTATTTTGTCTTTCTCTCTCCAGAAGGATTTGGTGGCATTTATTGAAGCTGCCGAATCCTACTGAAAATTCTGTGCCGGATTCCGTGTTGCAGGATTTGCTCAAAGAGGATGTGGTAGGGACTTTTCTTGTCTTGGATATACAATCACTATCACAGTCTCATGGAGTATAATACAATGACGCCCACAAATTTAGGACTGTATTTTTTAACCTTTCATTCAAGTGTGTTCCTCTCAGCTTGTTCCATGTGCTTTTATTTCTCTATGTCACATCTTTGAGCACATTGGCAAGCCACATAACCATTATTTTGGAAATTAATGTCTGCTTGTAAGAGTTCAATTCCAGTATAGTCCAATCCCAGCACAGTCACAGCTACTGGAGACAACCCTACACTTAAGACCGGTAGTCATGCAATGTCTTGGCCTTCAAAGGTGATACACTATGCTTTTTAAACTTTTCTCATTTCTGGCAGTCTCAGAATGACTGGATCGCTCACTGTCTCTACCTTCTGGATTGTAAAGTCTTACAGGTATAGTCTCAAAACCTGGTGATCTGTTATACCTTTCTGCATACCGTTGAAGGGAAAGAAAACAAAGGTAAAACACAGAATGTGGAAATGAAAGACTACATTTTTCCTCTCAATTTTATTACTCAGAACAGGAAGTCCATCTTCGAAAAGCTGCTCTCAATTTTACATTGTAAACATTTGAGGGTACAAAATTATGTCTTTCAGAATAATTGATACTACCCTTCTTGTGCATAGCATTTATTTATTGCCATCAGAGCATCCCTACTTTATCATTTTTTAAAGTTGACATTGAAATCAAATGGGATCAGCCTGTGGTGCATGCCTTAAAGAGTTACTGAAGGGCAGTTAGGGCTCTGCCTCATGAAAGGATTAATCTGAATGAAAGCCCACCTGCTGCTCTCTTTTGTCATTCATCAACTGTCCTCAGATTCTCTTCTCAGTCAGACCTATGAAATAATTTGCCAGTTGTTACAGTCTGTCAGCTATGCCCATTAACTAAAAGTCATTTCCATACAACAGCTGTCCCTCTGTAGCTTGTGCGTAACAAGTTGGCTGTCAGTCCCCTTCCAAAATCAGAAGCCACAGACATTTGCCATTCTTCTGAGTGCTCATACAGAACGCAAGATCCAAGCTGACACCAAGGCTGAGGGTCAGTCTGGGAGCCAAAGCCCTTCCTGCAGTATTTTCTAGGCTTTTCAATCATTCTGTCTAGTTCATTAGGTCAGAGATATGCTGAATGGGCAAAGCGGACCTTGCTTAATGGTTAGTAAAATTTTATCTGCTGTGTGAGTAAACAAAGGATTTTGATTTTCAGTTCTGTCAGCCAAAAATTTTTCACTAACTCTTGAAAATTAATTTTAAAACTATGCTATTAGAATTTTACAATTCTCTTTTCCTGCTCTTCCAGCAATTTTTGGCAGCTCTTTTAACTGCGTGTAAGACCATGAGATCCTTTTGACAGCTTAGCAAGATGTACTCATTCATTCTGACTAAAGCCAAAGAAGCTATAATAGATGTTACAATAGTGTCTGGACTATTGGCACAGGTGGTATTTAAATGATGAATATTCCCTTAGACAATTGGGTTCATTATGATTTTGTTTTCCAAAGTACTGATAATTTCCTCATAATTACTGTCTTCAACAACTTTGAAAACAGCCACAGGCTATCCTGAAACAAGACAACTAGTAAATCATATCTGGTGTTTAGATTGAATAATGCTTTTAATTTTTTTCCTTTTGGGTGATCTTTGAATTCTAGACTATGTTCAAAAATATTGATCACAGCATAAGGCTGTACTTCTTGCAAAAATATTTCCTGACTTCCATGTTACCTGTTTGATTCAAAAGGGTGTGTCAGTTTTTATTTTCTCCAGCTTAGACTAATGCTCCTGTTTGTTGATTTGTCTAGGAAAATGTTTTACTATTCTTCAAGCTGTGTGTGAAATTCTACCGGAAGTGTGCAAAAAAAGAAACACCAACTCAATCCTTGTTTAGATCCTTTTGAGGCTTGTTACTCATGCAACAAAAGATAGATTTCAAGGCTTGGCTGATACTCTGTAATGTCGTCTATCATCAAGTCCTGGAGTAAATTTTAGACTTGCTTGATAGTATTGAATAACATGTGTTTCTCTTATTAATGTACTGGGCAAGGAAAATAAAAACAACCTCCTGAATCACTTCATGCTTTCATGCTCAGATACAGGGTGCCCCTTGCCCTCCTGTGTGAATTATGCTCTTAAACATCACAGCATTGGCAGAGTGGAGTGAGAGTGGCATACACTAGGCACTTGGTTTCACCATTCAAAACCACACAAGGCTTATCTGTGTGCACTTTAAATCTCAGTTCTCAAATGAGTTACACTAAAACAAAGCCAGAATCATCACACGGTACCTTTGAATTTAGTACCTCACTCGAAAACATTGTTCCTAGTCAAATCAGGTTAAACCCTTGGTGAAAGGGCATAGTCAGACATACTGATTGTGTTGCAGCTGGTTGGGTTAGGAGATGACTGATTCCATTTGCACATTCTCAGCTGGTTCAGATTTTCTGGTTTTATTGCATTCGTAACTGGTGAGAATAATCTCTGCTAACTTGCTTACATTTTAGTCTTTTAGTTTTATTGCAACACTTTTTTTTTTTCCACAGAAACTGCTGAAGGTGTCATTGCTTATACAGTTGTGCTTACATAGCTGAGGGAGCAGAAGTGAGACAGAGGAGAGGGTGAGCAGATGAGGACAGTGACCTCTCAATCAACTTAAGCTGTAGCCACAGCACATGTGTGGCCTGAACAATTTCAATTAAAAAAAAAAAAAGAAATGTAGACATGAGGATGGCCAGAAGCCAGAAATGAGTTTCTGACCATGCTGAGCATGCAACTGGAAGGAATTTCCAGTTTTTCCCATGTTTTCCAAGAGAACACCCTTGAACTGATCATGGGCAACATTAAAATTTATTTGGTACGTTGACCTCCTACCCTTGAAAGCTAAACATGCCATAGGCTTCATTTGGGTTATGATTTCAATATAAGTGACACTTAACAGAGCCATAAGTATAAACATAAAGTTTCTGATTAACCCTTCCGACTAATGCCTTCCTCAAGACACTCCTTGAAGACACCCCAGCTGCATCCTGCTTCTTAAAGACATACCTGCTCAAAGTGCTGTTCCATTTTATAGGGAAGCAGCAGAATATCCCTACAAGTTACCATAAATGGGTTTGCTGCATATTGAATATTTTGCCCCACAACTGAGGAAGTTATGTTGTTAAAGTCTTGTTCCCAGCAAGAAGGTGATGTCAGGGAAAGATTTCTTGCTCTTTCTTTTACATAGACCTGACTTTCATCCCGGCTGTGTCCTGGTGATCAGGTTTTTCACCAAGCTAAAAGGCATACCTGAAAGTCTTAGAAGCTGAGGCACTAACCTAGCTACATTATGGCAACTTTTTCAATTGGTCTTGTGTTGGTGAGAGTAGTTTCCTTTCCCTGTAATGTTCTGATTTCTTTCTCAGACAGCTCATACCTCCCGGTTGTGCTCATTTCACTGCCAGTCTTGGAGAAAGCTTGTCAACTGGGCTGTGACCTTTGTTTTCCTAAAATCACACATCTGTGTGCTCCAGTTTTCCTTTCAACAGATGCATTTTTTCCCTTTGTTCCCTGATTTAGTCTTTTCTGTATACTTCTGAAAAACAGTGGAAAGACAAGCAGACTAGACAATTTGCCTGTCTGGCAAGGAAAATGGCATGATTTAAATGTGGTTGAGCTAAAGAAATACTAAAACCTAAAAGAAAATTCTAACACTTTCAAGAAAATTCTAACATTTGTTTGGATGTTTTTGTTTATTTTTGGATATGTGGAATATCCATGATTTTCAGTGTTTTGACCTTTACTTTGAAGAATTTCATAATTGTGCCAGCAAACTCAGCTGTCAATATTTTCATTTCACACCTCTTTATAGAAGTCCATAACTGACCTATAAAATTACACATACCAAGCATATGTGGTCTCAAGCAGGAAAAGTTTTAATAAATAAATAAATAAATATAGATGTGTTTGTTTAAGTCATAAAGCCACCAAAACAAAAGAAAAAAAAAGTGGTGATTTCAAATGGATTTTACAGTCCTGCAACTCAAAAGCAAGTTGGCCGGGTTTTTCTTCCTTTAAATTCCAAATTATTAAGTTCTTAGTCTTTCATGTGGACCGATAAAATGCCTGTGGCCATTATGGCAAATAACCACGTTATTGCATTTAGGAAATTAACTACCATGTGCTTACGGTAATTCTGTGTCCCTTAAAATAGCTCCCAGATTTTAAGCAGGCAGACTTATTACAGGAGTCAGTTCTGCTTTTAGATGCACAGCATCTTTGTGCATTCATGTAGTTTCATCACAGTGCATTTGAAAGGATCTTTGTCAGCCAGGTTTAG
>NW_008651411.1:39303-54000 GCF_000695815.1 Acanthisitta chloris
GTCAGACTTTCAGAATCCAGTATATTTTAGAGAAAAAAACATATCACTTTTTAAAATTTTATCTAATGATTCTTTTTTTTTTTTTGATTGATATCCATGTTTAACTGTTAGATGGTAATAAGTCTGAAAAAGTGGTTACCAAACTATAATTTCCAAACTGTAGAAAAAATGTTGCTGTATATAAGTGATTGCAGCGTTCACAGGAATGTTAATCTTCAACTCTCCACCTAGTCTTCTTTCATAAAATATTGGGACCACCCAACTATCTTGTGCTTCTGAAAATTTGGCATGAAATTATTTTTTTCATGAAATGCTCATCTTTATTAAGTTTCCTCCCCAAACAGAGTTGAGTTTAAAAAAGTGCTGTATGGCAAAAACTGTACAAGCAGAAAGAGATTTTATGCCATGATGATACTGTGGGTGATAAACTCTTCCTCTGCTTTTCTGCTCACTAAATACCAAACTGATATGAAAAGGGAGAAAAGCAGCATGTGTCAGTGAGACAAGCAGCAAATTCAGTGAGAGATCAGAGTTTTCTTCAGAAGAAAATAGAAGAAGGAGCCTCACATTTTTATGAAAAAATTGCTCTCACCAGACAATCCAAGCTATGCTTGCATTTGTTTGGGCAATCATCTCCAGGGTATTTCTCACAGTGACAAACTGCTCAGCCATCAGTTTTACCAGTAAGAGTGATAGCATGGGTCAGGTTCTTGCTGGCCTTTTGTTGTCCTACTCACACTGGCAGCCCTGAACAAGCTTAAACAGCTGTGGTGCAATCTCTGCCATGTCCATGTTTCCATTTAGGGAACTATGAATTAAGAAGGTAAAAATTTATTTTTAAACTATATTTTAAGGGGGATTATGTAGGTGAATGGTAGTGTTGGCCCAGCCTTGAAGATTTCTGAATGCCCTAATGTTTCAGTTTGCAATGAAATCCTAAACCCAACTATGTCTTGAGTGGTTTTGCATTTCAGTGAAAAGAGCTCACATAGTTCAAGTCCTAAGGTTACATTAATAGGGCAATATGCTGAAAATGCAAAGGAGCAGTGTCTCTAAATAAGCTATAGTGATTCTGTGCTTGGAATACATGATTTTTGGGTGTTGTGAATAGCCTGTGAGGATCTTTCACATCTAAGTGTTTTCAGTTCTGTGTTTTAATGAGTGACTAATAGATCCCTTAAACATCATGTTCATTCGCTTACAGATCTGCATTATAGGACATGCTAATAAATCTCCAGAAAATAATGAGATGTCATGGAAACCAGTCTGGAAAAATATTCTTTATCCCACAACCTATGTTGCAGGACTAAGTAAATATTTGATAACTCAAAGGAAATGTTAGGTTTTCCAGCATTCCATTGCCTCTGTTAGAGTGCAAAAATAACTCCTTTCTTTAAAATTTATAGATTTCTTTCTTTTCCGTTTTGCACTTACCACAATATGAAATGAAGACTAATGACAGCCTTTCTATTAGATCCGTCCACACCTGCAAAAATAAAAAATTCCAAATACAGTGAAACCCACCCAATTTGAGATTTGCTCAGTTTTTGTTGAATTTGCTGATTTTAGTGATCCGTGTACAAAACTGGGCAAATTTGAGGCATTTCTTCACAGTCATTACATAGTGATGTGCCTAGGGTGTCCTGTTTGCTGGTGATTGTGCCTGGGAACCTGGTAGCTGGTTTTGGCATTTCACTGGTACTGAACAGAGAAAGTAATCTGGTGAAAGATGTAAACATTTCCATAGCTCCACTGAGAACTAGGATTGGTTTTCTTGGTTTGGAAAGGTATCCTCCACAACAGCAAAGAAAAGGTAAGAGTGTCATTACATACTTCATATTTCAGAAGGGTACAAAAAGGTATTTAACTAAGTAGTGCCAGCATTTAATTTTTGTGGGCATCATATGTATTTCACAGATTTTTAAGTTTTCACTATTTATTTTATTCCCTTGACCGAATTTTTGCACACACTGTGCATGGAAACTATAAACCTGAGCTTGTCCTATCAGAAGATCATTCTCATCTTACTGATAAACAATTCACAGATCAAACTTGATTAGAAACAAAGGTTTTATTGGAATTACGGCTATCACATCCTAATACACTTTCTTACACCATTCATATTGTAACAGAACAATTTTAACTTTATATCAAATAGACTCTGGAAATTCAGCTTTGCCATGGGCCACCTTAGTATAAAAATACTTGCTCATACCATTGGCTTACTGAAGCATAGAATAGTGATTGGGCCAGGTAGCACTACCTGAAGATTTTTTACTAAAGGTAGCTAACAACCTGACCTATAAAGCTAAAATCCAAGAACCTCTGCAAAGCCATATTCATGGACTCATTTGTTGTATGGTGTGGAAGAAACTGTTACCAGCCTCCCAAAATAGAGGGAAAAAACGAGCAACTCTATTACTTGGCTGTGAACACCACTTAATAATCTTATTGCACATGGAGTTGGATCCAAACCAGAGAGTCATATTACTTAGTAAAAAGAGGAAGAATCTTTATTGCTGCTAGAGAGGAGGCTGTCAGAAATCCTGTGGTTGAATGTCCTGGAGAAAGCAAGAGTTTTTCAATGTGCTCAGAGAATTACAATTCAAAGACAGAAGCAAATGCTGTACTATGCCACATAGCTATTGATTGACTGATACACTTGAAGGATAAGGATGTACCCTGTAACAGCCCATGGAACTGAAAGCAGTCATATGTAAAGAAAATAAAATCCTGTTCTATCCACAACTTGAGATGGGGACACATATCTGGGTGCTGCTGAAACAGGGCTTTACTAAATAATGGAAGCAAAATATCTTGGAAGTTAGAAGGTTTAGATCTCAAGGACAGCTGTATGTCACTCAGAAACAGCCTCTTAATGCATTTGAAATTTGGTAAATGACATTTGAGTGAATTGAATTGAGTGGAGGTTTAAATAATAAATATTTTATTAATTACCTACTACGTAGAAGACTACATACAAAATATAGAGGCTAATATTTGTTTAAAATTAACCCAGTTCAGAGGTTTTTCTCCTAAGGCAGGAATGAAAGGGACAGGAACAATAGATTCTTACATCTTATTTCTAAATTTTCTTACATGGAAATTTTTTGTGAACCATATCATCTCTCTCTATGTAGCCTGCTCTCATTGATAGAGTATATATATTTGAACAGAACAAAATCCTGAGACTTCTGTGTGATATGAGCATACTACATTATTTGCACATTTACTGTTGTTTTTATAAGCAATTTATATGTTATTTCCTTCTCTTCTTTTACTTTTCAAAAGTACCATCATGCATCCCTGGATAGTCAGCTCCTTTGTCTCCCCATAAATCAGAGGAGCATAAAGCAAGAATTTTTGTAACACTAATGTAGCATTAGAACTGACCTGTCTCTTAAAAAATGAGCAACACCAGAACTTATGAAGTGCAAAGAAAATATGCCTCAAGAGGAATAAAAGGAAAAATAAACTAGTGAAAGGGGGTAGTATTACTGCCCTTGCTAGAAGGAATAATGCAAATGTGAACTCCACCAAAGAACACCAGTGTACATGAAAAGAAAAAAAATGATCACAGGGTTAATAATATAGAGATAGTTCAGTTATTGCTGAGCAGAGCTTGCACAGAGCCAAGGCCTTTGCTGCTTTTGTACTGCCACACTAACAAGGAAGTTGAGGATGCATGGGAGCTTGGAAGGAGACACAGCTGGGACAGGTGACCAAAGGGATATTCCATACCATATGACATCATGCTCAGTATATAAGGTGGGAAAAAGAAGGTGGAACGGGAGGGATGTTTGGAGTGATGGTGTTTGTCTGTCCAAGTAACTGTTATTTGTAAAGGCACCCTGCTTTCCTGGAGATAGCTGAACACCTGCCTGCCCATGGTAAGGCTCCAGCATAGTAGCTCTCCTGTTAAATGTGCAATTAGACTCTTACATTGTGACCAAGAGTCCTGGCTTCCCAGTCATCCTCACATCACCTTTTTGGTGCATACCCAGAATGCTCTCAGTATTCCTTTGCCTACATTTCCAGTTCTTATCCCATTACAGAACCAGGACATGGTTTCAGACATGGGAATTTGTTCTTTGTTGCTTGCAGTGACTCAGTTGAGTTTAGGACAGCAGCAGCATAACTTCCAGTTCTAAAGGGACCCAGTAGAAATCTAAGAATATAAAGAAATTTTTTGGTACTGAATGGGTTTGGAGATGTCAAAAGAGTTTTATCCATCCCTCTCTCCCCCTTAAACTTTTCCAAACATTTATATTTCCTTCCTTTCAGGGATGAAGGCATATGTCACTAAATCTCCAGATGTAGCCGTATTTCTGCACTTCACACCATCTTTGCATTTTCTATGTATAATGTGAGATACTTCTCTACCTAAAATACAGATGTAGGTACTCTAGATAACACTAGTCCTTTCCACTATATGTATTTGATCTCTTCACTGGAATACTTGCCAAAGTTTGTAGCTGATGCTATCCACTACTACCCAAGAATATCTTTAAGGTGCTTACTTAGTGTTGAGTTCAGGTTGCTACAAACATAGCACCCAAACTGGCTCTGTCTATATTTCACCATTCTGTCCCAGTTGGAACTAGATGATCTTTAAGGTCCCTTCTAACCAAAAACATCCTGTGATCTATCATCAGTTGTTCTGAATTATTCTGCGTAGGAATCCCTCTCTCCTACTGCTTGCTATGTAAGAATTTTGTGGGGATGAGCATCCTAAATTCAGCGCCTAAATCAGTCAGTGTAAATGTATTTCTGCTGTAAAGTATGTGAAGCAACTGCAAACACAGGGTGTATTTCACATGCTCTCCAAGTACTTTCTATCAGTGAGAATGACAGCTTCCTGTTAGAAGAGGCACACTGGATGCATCTGCTCTTAAGGAAACACCTAAAACTGGGAAGAGATGAGCACTGGTAGGAAGTAAAATACACACAGCAGACAGAAAAACCACTGTCTGTTTCCATGAGCAGGAAAATTACATGAGCTTCAAAGTGAGGCCATGTTTAAAGCCTGCAGATATTTCCATAGCTGCTGGCAGATATCAGTTCTAGGAATCTGTAAACAGCGAAAACCACATCCTAGTTTCGGTTTTGCTAAACAACTCTTTCCTTGAGGTCTTTAAAGGACTAGGAAGGAATTTAAGATGTTTAAAGGGATTATGGAATGTGAACATGTTCTCAAAGTGTTTATCTAGCATCAAAAGCCACAAATTCAAGCACGTGAGTTAAAGCAGAATTGATGATTTCAAAGTGAAAGAGGATATGCAGCCAGTTGTAGCCAATTTAAAGTTATTTTTGGTGAGATCTCTACTTTGATTGCTGCAAAACATGTGTCCCAGAATTTGCACGCCTGTTTTTCCAGATGCTTAAAATCTATTCATGAACCAGACACATTGCAGAGAAAAAATCATCCTCTGTAGGTAGAAAAATGCATTTTTCTTCTTTAATATGTGACCTTATCCAAAGGGTCTGTTTATTTACATCTTCCACCACTGAGCATTATCTTGCTACTGTCTGCAAATTTCCATTATGAATTACTGTGATTGTAATTTATTCCACTTCTAATAACAGAGTTTGTCAAAATCAGTGACATCTATCAAGAGGGGATCACAGGTCTACTTACTCTCCAACATAAGTACTGTAGAGCTGGCAGATTGCTTTTACAATCTTGAAAAAAACACTAGATTTAAAGAAGTCAGGAATTGCAAATAGGTGAGGTACAGTGTAGACAGCTGGACTCTGAGAAGAATTTAAGAGATGTGAAAGAGCTGTGTTCCTGAAAAGTCTTGAATAGCCACAGGATCCATTCAAACGGTCTTTATGTAGAACTTTACCTAACAGGCAATAAGGGGACCCATTCAGTTCAGGAATATTTTATGTGAAGTAGCCTTGCAAATTGCATTGTCCATGTCTGTAGCCCAGCTGCATAGTGGTGGGATCTCTCTAGGTTCCAGACAAATTTTGCTAGATTATATGATACTCAAGAACCAATTCTGTAAATCACCAGGGGGTGAATGAAGGCTGAGTTTAATTTCTCAGTGTCACATACTTGAAAAGCTAGACCTGGCCTTAAGATTATTCCAGTTTTAAAAAAAGTAACTATCGCAACAAAAGGCTGAACAATCATTTGTGGCTGATTTTGACTCTTTTCTGAAATAAACTGAATTTGGGAACAAAACCAAAAGCGCAGTATCTAATTCAAACAAAACTACAACAAAATGTATGTAACTAATTTATAAACTACAGAAAAACCTGCTGCATTCTATTCTTTCTTTCTATTTTCATTTCTTTTTATCATATTTTGCAGGTAAATATTCATAAAATATTCAATGACAATCTCATTATTTTTTAAGTAGAATGCACAAAGGAGACAGCTGAGAAGGAAAGAGTTTTCCATCAGACTCTGTAGTCTGACTTCAAAAAAAATGTATACTGCCTTTATGATTGAGAGATAATTTTGTTTTTTAGGATCAATGTGAATAATACCTAGTAATAATAAACCAGAACATCCAGACCCAGGCCACTAAAGACTGAGCACACAGACTTCTGGGGGCTTTCACCCCTTCTCATTGTCTGTATTGTTCTAATTTTTCTGATATTTTAAAGATAGTATGATTGATTTAATATTCCTTTCCAAGTAATGCAGAAAAGGCTCCCAGGGTCCAATGTTTTTTTCCCAGGATTGCTCCATTTTGCCTGTTAAGGACAGGTGCTAACTTTTATTAGACCCTGGAGAAGAAACAAATTTCCATTTGTTGCATTTCTCACAGTCCTCAAAATTGGGAAAGCCAACCATAAAACTGCAATTTCACTGACCCATTTTTATATGAAGAATCCAATCATGCAAACACTTAAACACGTGCTCAGGTTTGAAGACATGAATAGTCCCATAGAAGTAATCTATTACTACTTTAAAAGAAAAATTACTATGAAAACCATTTGCATTTAGAACTCTCCAAAATTAATGCTACTGTTATATAATTTAATTAATATAGAATTTAAATACACTTAAGCTTTAATTACAGGCTTGCCATTAAAAGAGTCTAAGAGAAGAGTATATAAAGATATTCCAGTAGTCTGGAGTTCATGGTAAACTCATTATGTCCCTTTACATGGAGCAAATTTACACCACATTACCTGTAATTTTGCATGAAACCTACAGTGCATTGCAGCATCTAAGTAAAATAAAAGAAGGTAAAGACTATGCTAACAGCACCAAAGACTTTCAAATGCTCTTAGAATGCTAGTAACTTTGTAATTGTTCACTAAGGTAAATAAAAAGAAAATGCATTCTCCTTGAAACATGTCTGAGATCAACAGGCAAATCCTCTTTCAGTGTTCATAAAATGAGAAGAAAATCAAATCTGAAATATAACTCCAGCCCAACAAGAAATTTTAAACATCATAAAAAAACCTGAAAATGCTACTGTAAAAGTGAGTGGAGTCTATGACTATAGTATTGTCAGATTTTCGATGCAACAGCACCTATGAATCTAAGTGCATAAACAGCTGCCACACTGCCTAAGAAAGGATCATGGTAACAAGGACGGATGTTGGTAGCACATGCTGCAAACTTCAAATCAGGTCAGAAAGCACATGCCAATATTGAATATATGAAACTGACATCAAAGAAAGCTATGCAATATGGCAACCAATGATACATCCCGAAAGTCTATAAGCAGTACTTAGGATTTGCTTGTACACTTCATTCTGAATGCTGATATTTAAACAGAGTGGCAGTGACGAAATGGAATGGATGATACAAGGTGTTGCAATGGCTATATTTCTGTTACAGGAAGAAGGCTTATAACCAAATACCAGTAAAGAAAGTTTCCCTTATTATTTTTGGGGGGGACCTATGAAGGTCTGGTTTTAAATGAAATTTTAAATTACTGAAGTACTTACTTTTTACCTGTTGATAAGACTGGTTGTCATATGTTAGTGTAATATGGAATTAGATAAATGTATATGTTAAATGGTGATACAGGGTATTTCAGAAAAATGTTCTTGCAATTATTGCATACATTTTTTGAAAAGTCTCAAAATTATACCCTCTTGCATTACAAAAAGCTTATTCTTTCCATAATCATACCTTGATAGAATGTGGATAGAATGAGTGGTTACTGGGACATTAGCAAAACAATGACATAAAATTATTTTGTTTTCTGCAGTTGTTCATTACATCTTGACATAAAAGAACTATTACATTATATGCACTGAAGAACAGGGTATCTCTAGAACAAAAATACATGAAGAATTTATAATTTGTATTTTTGTCATTATACATTAATACCACATACAGTCACTTGTTGAACAGCACACAACATAGGGCATTTCTTTTGGAATTATCATAGCACAGAATCTGAAATATCTGGGGCTAAATGGGATTTCTGTTTTCCTCAGATGCCCATGTAAACAGTCTTCTCAGAGAATCACAAAACATATAATGATGGAAGGGGTCTCTGGAGGTTGTCTAGTCAATCTCCATGTGCAATGAAGGGTCAGCTATAGCACGTTGCTCAGGACTATATCTCTTAATATGTATGACAGCTTAATATTATGACAGTGTGGTCAAACCACGACACAGCTGCTCCAAGTACTTAACCATCTCTTTGGCCCTTTGTTGGACATGCTTCCATATGTCCATAGATCTCTGCACTGGAGAACCCAGAACAGGACCAAGTACCTAGATGTGTTTTTAATCCAGTGCTATGTGGAGAGGAAGGGTCACCTCCCTCAACCAGCTGGCAATACTCTTCAAATGCAGCCCAGCAAGTTGCTTGCCGCTCGTTATGGTAAATGTGCATTGATGGGTCTAGTTCAAGTTGATGTCCACCAGGAAACCCAGTTCTTCTTCTACCAAGTTGTTTTTCAGCCAGTTACTACTAGTGGGTACTGGTGTTTGGGGCAATTTCCCCAAATGTGCATTCATTACATTTCTGTGGTCCCCTTTCTTGAGTATTTTGAGGTCCCTCTGAATGGCAGTGCAATCACCTGTATTAGACAATTTCTCCAGTTTTATGTCTTCTGTGAACCTGATGAGTGTGCATTTCAGCCCATCAGCCAGGTCGTTAATGATGTGGTTAAATAGTATTGGCCTAGTATAAGGCCTGAGGGTCCATCACTAGGGACTGGTCTGCAGCTGGACTTCACGTCACCATTTACAACCATTGAGCCCAACTGTTTAACCACTTTGCTCTCCACCTCCCTGTCTGATATCTAACGCATACTTCATCATTTTGTCAATGAGAATGTGATGGAAGACAGTGTCAAAAGACTTGCTGAAGGTAAGATAAACAGTATTCACTGGTACCCTCATCCATTAAAGTAGACATTTCATTGTAGAAAGCTACTGGGTTGGTTCATCATGATTTTCCAATTGTAAAGCCATTGTGATTACTCTCAATCACCTTCCTTAAGTTTCTGAACCATTTTTTTACTCTGAAAAGCACATAAAGGTTTATGAATTTCACCTGCATAATTGTGATCAGTTTACAGCTGTTATGACAGGATCACTGTAAAATTCTCATACCTGCCAATCTCAGCATTAAAAGCATGATCTTCATATAAGCATGCAGTTTGTGGTTAACCAAAATGAGAGCAAGATGAAGTCCAGAGCTGATTTATGCTAAGCACTGGGTTTGGAATTGCTGTTTGGAGACTAGTTTTCTATCTTTTCAGGCTGACCAGATGTTAGAAATGTTTTGTTTCTCTCCTTTGCTTTAGATGTTAAATGATTAACATGATGTGTTTAGCCACAGCTCAGTAACTGAATCAGTGAAAGGTGATCTCTTTATAACATTGCTTCCCTAATCTGTCTAATCAATGTGTCAGTATACCTGAAAGTTGTTCTCTGGGCTAGAGATTGAATTCTAGAACAATGTGTCATTGTGTGGTTGCAGCAGCACAGGAAGTTACTTTGCAAAGAAAATACATATTTTAAAAGTAAGATAAGTCTTCTTTATATACCTAGGGAGAAGGTTGGGTTAGTTCAATTATTCAGTTATTACGGTTATCTAGGACAGGCTGTAAATCCGTTCTATAAAAGTATTGTCATATTTTTCCTCTCCCCTTACCATTTAAAACAGAACAGTAAATCTATCTTGACGTCTCTTTTCTTTAACTGTCTCTAACTGTGCACAGTATGTTTACAGACAGACTGCCAACTGTAAATCAACAGTTTGGTGCAAAGCAATGCTCTGCTCCCCTTTGTATTTGCTGACTTCTGAGGAGTCTGTTTTCTAAAACAAATTTTCTTGTACCCTTTATTTCCTGCATTTTTGGAAATCTGTCTGCCAATACAACCCAGTGTCTGTCAGCACTTGCATTATGAAGCCTCTACACGGGGTTCATAATTCAAATGTTCCCATTAGTCTTAAGCTGAATTAGCAGGAATTTCTTAGGGATTGAAGAGTTTCCATAATCACCCTTAAATGTGATTTATTTTCTTTTGAGCACACACAATATTTGAGTAAGAGCAAGTTTCCTTTAATCACAGTAATAATGAATTTTACTGGATTTAGGTTCCAATTCTCTCTTCCTGAAATTCCAATCAATCTGATTTTTCAGTCTCAAAACTTTATGATAAGAAATAATTCATAATGTTAATATTAAGTATGGTCAAGATGGCATGGTTTCAAAATGCTTGAAAAAAAATCCTGTTCAATTAAAATTACAAATATTTAAGTCTGCATTTTTATTCTGAGGCTCACAAGATTTGGACTTTTATCTTATAAATGAGGTAATATTTCTTTCATGACAAGGAACTTGCAACTTGCTTTGCCTAGGGAGTTTTGCATATGTGAGTTAGTCTCCCTCTGAGATTTTGTGTCACAGATTTGTTATTAAAGTTTTCAAGTATCTTTGCAAAAGAGTGCCACTGTTTTGGCAATCTTAGTGCACTACTATTATATTCCTGATATAGCTCCCACCTCAAGCTGGAACTGATGGTTCAGTATTCAAATATTACCCTTTCATTACATCTAGCATTTTATGTATTGCTTCTGATAGCACTGGCAACAATGTGTAAGATGATACCTAATACTGTTAAAAAATTTGATAGAAACTGTGTGTTGTAAAAGGTTTGAGAAGTAGAAAAAATGAGTTCACCCTCAACCTTTGACATGCGAGCTTCTTTAGAGTTGTTCAAGCTGTTGGACACACAAAGGAGTAGGCTAATGGTCTCTTATGCAGGAGTTGTGAAAATACTCTAATTTTGTCTTTCAGCTCATGCCTGGCAGATTTGCTTTGAATTGGTAAAGTGTGACATCATGCAGCAAACTAGGCATGTTAAATTCAGCTGGGAAAAAAAAAAGCCAAAACACACTGCTGTACTCCTAGTCTTTACTGCAAAACAGTTTGTTAGTAGGAAACAACTCTTGAGACACTGTAGATGACCTTATTACTGAGCACAATACGTGTAGTCATAGTGTTACAGGCACAATAGTCTACCACCTGAAATTCTTTCATTGCATCACAAGGTCTGTCTACACATTATCATTCTCTATGACAGGAGAAGCTGCTATCAATAGAGACTGAGGAGTATTTTAATTTTGTCCTCCATTGCCTCCCTGGCTGGCTGCAGGCTTTAATGGAAGAAAGGGTGATTTATTTTCTTGAATCCAGAGGGAATGCAGGTGAGATACTGAAATCTGAGTTCTAAGGCTGAGAGTAAAGGCAGATCCAACAGAGCTGTTAACTCAGGGATCACCAGGGTTCAGAAGCTGGAGAGGCAAGTGCAGGAGCCAAGGCAGACAGTGACCCTGACTGCAGTGGAAGGGGTGCAAGAAGCTGGATCCCAGGTGGGGGTCAGGGGTACCTGGGACACAGGCATTTTTCTATCCACAGGCAAAACTCTTGCATGGATGAGTACAACATGCATCTCCCTGGGGATAGAGATGACAATCCAGGGGAGCCTTTGAAAAGTTCAGTTATTCTTTTTTACTCACCTGTTACTGATTTTAAGAAAGTTAAAACACATCAGCAGAAATAGACCAGTCCATGCCTCTTTTTACTAGAGCTTAGGTCTCCTAATGGAGCAAGGTCATCTGTCTGTTACTTTGTTAGATAAGCATGCTGGGCCCAGAAGGCATTTACACAGGTCTCCCAGATTCCAAGCTCTCATCACAATCATCAGTGCATAAAAGGCCTGTGAAGATCTTTTATTTCTTTTCTGGAGAAAAATGCAGACAGTAATGTATATCTATAACATTTTCAGTGCTGAGCAAAAAGTTTATTTTTGCCTGAAAAGATCTAGTTTGTTTTAAAAAAAATGTACATGTGCACAGATGTGGTTAGCTCTTGCATATACTTGTATATAAACAGGAACAATAAAGAAATAAACACACTGAGGCCACATTTTCTAAATTAAATGACATTTTCTGCAATTCCTTTAATGGATAAACTTTTTGCACATAAAGATGAATTCAGACATTATGTTTAAGCAGAGAGCAGAATCTCACCATCATTTTTACTGAACAGAAAAAAGACATATTTTTTTGTCATATGAACATCAATTGGTTTATTTCAATAGTTTCATTTTTCATCAAGCAACAAAACAAAAAAAAACTAAAGAAAAAAAACCCCCAAGCATCAATTTTAGAGCAAAAGACAAAAAAAAAAAAAAAAAGAAAAAAACCCAAGATTTATGTTGCGTTGCATTATTTTCACTTGTAATTAGAGTTTCATTTCTGTTCTTTAGCAACATTGTCAATATTTTATATTGTCTCTCTAAGCAATAAAAGAGGCCTTGGAGATATTCCTGTGTGAAAGGTGAAACTTTTTTTACTGAAAGTTGTTAAAGTGTAGTATGTAAGAAAAACATGAAAATAACTTATTATAATATATGTGATAGGATGAGGATACTGGACATCAGACACTTGTTAATCATCAGTAGCTCAGAATCACAGTGCAGACTGGAATAGGATTCTGATAATCATTTGCCACAATATCCCTACTTCAAACAGGACAAAAAAAGAAAAAAGATTTGTGGGCAGAAAGCAAAGGCTCTAAAGCACCAGCCCATAATTCCCCTGAAGAGAAAAATATAGTGGCACATGATTTTTGCATATGTAACTTTTTCTTATCTTCTGCAGACATCCAGTAACAAAATTCCATTTTATTTTCCCAAATAAATATAAATTAACTTATTTATCCAGAGAGTCTAGCAGTTAGCAGAAGGTAACTCAATTTGGGTCTCAAATCTGATTGTGAATTTGTGAACTTAAAACTAGCAACTGCTTAGATATCTGGATCGTGACCTTTCAGCGTTTACTTATAACAAGAAAACACATCACCAATCACTACCATGTATTTTTTTGTTTTCAGCACAGCCAGGTTTCCAAAGCTTAAAACAAATGACAAAGGAAGTAAATTTTAAATGGAATTTTATTCTGTTAATGCCAGCTGTGAAAACATATTTCTTAATAGAGAGATATCAATCAAAGACCATTTCCACTTGTCCATTAATATTTTTATGAACAATTCTGAATATTGATGCCATGTTTTTCCTGCAACAAATTTCAGATGGGACAGGGTTTGGTCTAGCAATAAATTATCAAAAGAAACTTCACTTTTTGGGGGTGGGTTTTTGGGTTGTTTTGTTTTTCTTTGAGTTGAATCAGCAGTTTAAATAGTTACAGTCCAACTCAGATGTTGCAGTATGGCTGATGCATGTGGGGATAAAGACTCCAGTGTATGACTGTGGGGTAGGAAACCTGATGGAAAGCAGTGATTCTGGAGGTGCTTTAAGGTAGCTGGTGATAACATGCAGTGCTGTGATCAAGAAGGCTAGGGCCAAGTTTCAGAATATAAAGAAAGTAAAAGGGGGTGATGGACACGTAATATCTAAATATCTAGCCACACATAAGGGTGTTCCAATTCCTTGAAGAGAAAGCTGACTTATCTATTCTATCCAGGCAACTACCTTGGGCCAGAGACTTCATGAAAAGGGGCAAATTTTTCAATCTGGGTGACAAAAGTTTAACAAGTTTCTTTGGCTGAAAGTAGGCAATTATAGAATGCTGGGATTTAGTACAGAGAATTTGTCAGAAACCTGGGAGTCAGTTTACTCTGAAATTATACAGATGTAAATTTTAATCAGTTTTCAAGAGAAAGTCTATATATGTTCTGCAAATATCTAGGTTAGGTAGTGTTAGTTGTTCCTTCCCACTTTGGTATCTTTGAATGTCTTAACTTTTGCTTAGGAAATATTCTTTCATGAGCTTTAACTGTGCTCCTCTCTGCAACATCGTGGAGCTTCCTGTCAAGCACTAAGTGTCAATATTGTTAAGACAGCTAACCAAATGGTCAGGAAGGATTCAATTATTTCCCTTTTTTTCCTGATTGTGTAGTTGGCCAGAAGGCTTTGGGCAGCATTGTTTGTCTTTTCCTGCCTTCCTGGAGGAAAAATGCTGGTGGAAGTAAGGCCAGTGGAAAAAGTAGAACATAGTTGTTCTGACTCATTTGGTATTTAGAATTAAACTGATCACCATCTTTTTACCATGAGGGAATGCTTACAGCACATTAATTGATACAGTTTGATAGATGTTATCTGTGTTCAAATATTATGCTTGGTGATAGCCTCTTCATTTATGAGCATTAATGGCCCCCTTTTTTCCCTTTTTTTCCTCTTTGTGGTCAACAGATATGTATCAGGGAATCACAGAATCAGCCGGGTTGGAA